>NW_024883600.1:0-62925 GCF_019059575.1 Amphibalanus amphitrite
GCCTGCAGCGGATTCTGTAGCTGGCTATAGCGCTCTGCCAGGGCGTTCTTGGTGGTTTGATAATCCCCGAATTTGCTCCGGCAGGGATGCAAAAAAATCCAGCGCACCACCCTGCAGCACGCTGATCAGGCACGGAAGTCGGTCGGCAGCCGGTAGCGCGCGAGTCTTGGCTTCGAAACGACGCACCCATTGCTGCCAATTTTGAGAGCCGGTTCCAGAAAAATGCTCAAAGTGGGACATGAGCAGTATGTGGGATCCATTTCGATAACATTAAATGACCGCCAAAAAAAGTCCGTGAAAAACGACAAAATATGCTTACGTTATCCGAGTGAAATTAATAAAACCGCTACAACTTCAGCAAGGACATGACTTAACAATGAAAATGATTTAGCGGCACGTAGGAAGTGAACATGCGACCGCGCCAGTGTTAGAAATCGTGCACACGTCCTTGTTCTTGTATTGTGCATGCCAACATACCCCAGCTTACCATTCGTGGTCAAGCGCACCGCCTGACTGACTCACAGTTATAAATCACTTAACTCGTCGACTCAATGACAATTATCGACACACGTCAGCAATATCACGTGCGCCTTCGGCACTGGCGCCTGTAACATATATCCCTAACATATATATATATATATATATATATATATATATATATATATATATATATATATATATATATTATATATATATATATATATATATATATATATATATATATATATAGTCATTAAAGGTATGCTGGAGGCCGAGTCAGGTCTTGTATTCACCACAGAGCTCAACGTCAGTAACAAACTACCATTCCTCGACTTATTAATTCATGCCAAGGATGACAGCTTTGAAACTCAGGTACACGTCAAAACTACTAACTTGGGACGCTGCATGAATGCCAAAGGCGATTGTACTGATTCATACAAGCGAGGAGTTATCCGGTCGTATGTGCGTCGAGCTCTGACTCATTGTTCAACCTGGCCACTTATCCACAGTGAGCTGCGGCGAGTAAGATCGATGCTGGTGAACAATGGATACAGTAATAGTGACTTTGACGACGTATCACGTGACCTTCTTGACAAGTACATGACAAAGTCGACAAACGCGATGCACAACAAAAACGACCAAGCCACCAACATAGACATATACTACAGAAACACCCTCACACCATCCTGGAAAAAAGATGAAAAAGCTATGCGTGACATCATCACAAAAAACGTCACTCCGGTCAATCCTGAGCACCGCATACGCTTCAAAATTTACTACAAGTCACCACGGACCTCCTCACTCATAATGCGTAACAATCAACAGACCACTACACCACTGCAAGAAACCAATGTAGTATACCGTTTTAAGTGTTCTACCGGGGACTGTGCAACCCGCAACGTATACTACATTGGTCACACAACTACATCACTGAGCCGCCGACTGACAATGCACTTACAAGACGGAGGACCCAAGGCACATCTTCATGACCAGCACGGAACCCGACTCACGAGCGACTTACTGACAAACAACACCACAATAATAGCGCGACAAAACGACAAACGACGACTGGCCATCACCGAAACCATCATCATCCGCGACACATCACCCATCATCAACACACACATGAAAACTCTGACAAACATTCCACTGTTCGACAGACAAATGATGTAATATGTGAAAGTTGAAACGATGTGTCATCGATGAATTGTGATGGTTTGTTGCTGTTATGCAAGATCCAATGTGAATATTCACGGTAACGATGTTATGACCTGTGTATTTAGCTGGATGTAGATTTGTGTTCGAAAGAGTGGTGCCATGAAACAAATAGGACGATGTTTGAAGAAATGTTAATATTTTATTCATCTGTGACATATATTGCGCGGCATCATTTGTGTATATTCATTTCTCTGATGATGATCAATGTTGATCGAAAGCTAAGATAAATATAACAGCGAACGAATTATGAACGAACTTTAATTTGCATCCTAATGAGTAACCGATTTACGACAACTTTAATCTCGATCGCAGCCATTGCTTCTTTTGGTGAGTTACTTTTCTCTTTGAACGATGAGGAAAGAAGTACTGTCCGACGTCTCGAAAATGAAACAAAAAAGCTAAATAACACCAAACATGCTGTCGTGTTTAATGACATATGTATCAGAGAGAACCTGCTTCCCAAATATTCTGATATATATATATATATATATATATATATATATATATATATATATATATATATATATATATATATATATATATATATATATATATATATATATATATATATATATATATATATATATATATATATATATATATATATATATATATATATATATATATATATATATATATATATATGTTACAGGGAGTTTGAGAAATCCGTGAGTTTGCAAACTCCCTAGGGAGTTTGCAAACTCCCTGACCCATCAGTGAGTTTGCAAACTCACTAGGGAGTTAACAAATTCACTAGGGAGTTTGCAAACTCACTGACCGGTCAGGGAGTTTGAGAAATTCCAGAGCGATTGGGCCAAATAAAATCAAGTGTGTAAGATGAGGGTGGCATACGTGCTGTCCGTGATGTTAAAACAAAGGCGGCTAGTGGCGCGGCCTATATAACCGTCGCACGCTGACAAAAAGCTTACAGATTCTTAATTGTTTTACCGGAAAAAAATGCTACTCGCGGCTATGTAAAGGGGAGGTTCGGAGCAACGTGCTCCTCCGTTCCGTCGTTTCCATCATCAGGAATCAGGATACTGAAATCCTTCTCCACGCCGAACCCCCCACTCCGGGCTGGACAGGTACCTTTATCTCATGCGGGCTGCTCCCTTGGAGCGGCACCGCTGCTCCCGAGGGAGCGCACCCCGTAGCCGGGTGCAGAGAGTGCTTGGGGGGCTGGTCGGCCTGTCCATTCGGACGGGCTCAGCCCCGGCGACTCTGTAGGGTGTCTGCCCAGACCAATGTCGTCTCCCCCTAATTCCTATCATTCGTCCGGCTCTGAAATGGTCTTGTCAGACCGAAAGGGCCTAACCCAACAAAACAAAAACAAACAAGCAGCGTGCGCCAGTCGCAGCTGGGCTGGCTGCCAGCAGCGCCGGCTCTCGATGACACGTCTATGGCGGAGTGGGAATGGGCGTGAATTGGTGCGTGTGCCTGTACTTTAGCATAAGTGACCAACAGTGATCTGTTTCTACTTTGATATATTGAGCCTGACTCTGGAATAGCCACACTTTATATATGTAGTTAGGATTTTAAATGACCTTTTCCTCGATAATTAATTGGAAATTCAATAAAAAGTAAATATTATATTGTTTGGGAAATTTTCGAACAACAGTTCATTCTCAACCCACATGAAACAATTGACATCTTTGTCAGTTGTCAACTTTGTCAACTTTGTCAATTGTTTCATGTGGCTTGAGAATGAACTGTTGTTCGGAAATTTGTCAAACAATATATTATTTACTTTTTATTGAATTTCCAATTAATTATCGAGGAAAATGTCATTTAAAATCCTAACTACATAAATCAAGATGTTCCTCGCTAGAGCACTGTATACTATTTCTTCATAGCCACACTTTAGTGAAACGGATCTAATTGGGACGTGAACTAAATAAATGTATGACTAAATAAAGCGGCGGTACATGCATGGATAGATCACTAAGCAGATTAAAATAAAAAAGGTATTAATGGTGTGCATATGATCTACCAGTATAGCGCCTTTTGGGGCGACTAACGGAGCGAGCGAGGGGGAGAGTCTTGCACGTGCGAAATTTCGAGGGGGTACCTCCAACTGACTTGTGCACGGCACCCTACTGACCGGTTTCTAGCGATGTGCCAAATTTGAGCACAAGCGGCCCAGCCGTTCTCGAGATCTGGGAGCGGCACCCTGCACGTGCGCACGTGCAAAATGGGTCCCAAGTGACTTGTGCACGGCACCCTACTAACTGGTCCCTAACCGTGTACCAAATTTGAGCGCCATCGGTCCAGCCGTTCTCGAGATCTGGAAACGACCCCTGCACGTGCGCACGTGCAGCAGCACCCCAACTCTGGCACATGGATATGCAGTGCCTAGTGGGTGTCTACCTACATGCCAACTTTGAGCGCAATCGGCCAAGTAGTTACCGAGATATTGCAACAATTGCAAAACTGACACCTCTTCGTTTTGCACGTGGCACGTGCATAAGGGGTCACCCACATGCATCGGGAATAGTCCAATACTTGGTAGAAGGAATGAAGCTACCCTACAAAAATTACCGCATGTAAATCGGTCAAATGGTTGCTGAGATATAAGCCTCGCAAAAGCGTCCGCACGGCCGGCCGGCCGGTCAGAAATTTCCGTTAATCTAAGGAAAGACTACGCTCGCTTCGCTCGCTCCGTAATAAGCTTTTTGTAAAGTCTGATGGCCAAGAGTTGCGAACGAAAATTATAATTAAAATCTAAATCTTTTTGTATTTCAGACGTTTCGACAACACTGTGCCATCGTCAGTAATTGATATAAAATATTTCCTAAAGTCACAAATCACATTTTAAAAATAACATCAGCATTAAGAAATTACACATGGTAATGACATTTCGGTATTTTTACATTCGATCACGGTCGTTCCTCACAAGCGTGCTCCGTTTCAGCAAGGATAATCTGGCTGTCGCTACTGCCATCGAATAAAATCCTCATCTTGTGTTAAGTGTGTTCTTGGTCTTGATGTGTGCAGCCTCTAGTGCCCTCCTGATATTTTTGTTCATACCTTTCTCTAAAATTTCAGCCCCTTCCCACCTTGGTAAGTGCCCGGCCTCATCCACATGAACCACTATCGCATTACTTAACACGTGCCCCCTCACGTCTCTTCTGTGTTCCCCGACACGGGTACCTAGGCCCCTACCTGTCTCGCCTACATATTGTTTTTCGCAAACAGCGCACGGTATCTGATAGACTATGCTACTTTCGTGATCCTGATCTTCGTCGCGTGCACCTTTTAAAATATCGCCACTTTTGTGTCCCGCACTTATCACCGTCTTGAATCCGGCCTGTTCAAGCTGTCGTGCTACCGTATCCACCTTTTCAAAATTGGGAATGCAGAGCAATCTACTCGATTTTTCTATTCTTGCGTTTTCTCTTTCATTAGTGTTTCGTTCACGAATCTTCTGGGCCTTTTTCTTCTGAGAAATGAGAAACCCTCTTGGATATTTGAGTTGCTGAAATCTTTCAAAAATGTGCTCCAGAACTACATACACTATTTTTCTGGACACAACGAGAGGTACAAGAGGGGCATTGTAATAGGATTTTTCCTGCGCGCTTACCGAGTGTGCAGCCCGGAATATCTCGAGGACGAGCTGGAGCACATTTTTGAAAGATTTCAGCAACTCAAATATCCAAGAGGGTTTCTCATTTCTCAGAAGAAAAAGGCCCAGAAGATTCGTGAACGAAACACTAATGAAAGAGAAAACGCAAGAATAGAAAAATCGAGTAGATTGCTCTGCATTCCCAATTTTGAAAAGGTGGATACGGTAGCACGACAGCTTGAACAGGCCGGATTCAAGACGGTAATAAGTGCGGGACACAAAAGTGGCGATATTTTAAAAGGTGCACGCGACGAAGATAAGGATCACGAAAGTAGCATAGTCATCAGATACCGTGCGCTGTTTGCGAAAAACAATATGTAGGCGAGACAGGTAGGGGCCTAGGTACCCGTGTCGGGGAACACAGAAGAGACGTGAGGGGGCACGTGTTAAGTAATGCGATAGTGGTTCATGTGGATGAGGCCGGGCACTTACCAAGGTGGGAAGGGGCTGAAATTTTAGAGAAAGGTATGAACAAAAATATCAGGAGGGCACTAGAGGCTGCACACATCAAGACCAAGAACACACTTAACACAAGAGGGGGATTTTATTCGATGGCAGTAGCGACAGCCAGATTATCCTTGCTGAAACGGAGCACGCTTGTGAGGAACGACCGTGATGGAATGTAAAAATACCGAAATGTCATTACCATGTGTAATTTCTTAATGCTGATGTTATTTTTAAAATGTGATTTGTGACTTTAGAAAATATTTTATATCAATTACTGACGATGGCACAGTGTTGTCGAAACGTCTGAAATACAAAAAGATTTATATTTTAATTATAATTTTCGTTCGCAACTCTTGGCCATCAGACTTTATAAACATGTCTTACAATATTGAACAATAAGCTTTTTGTCAGCGTGCGAGGCCCTACAACTAGCCGCCTTTGTTTTAACATCACGGACGGCACGTATGACACCCACATGTTGCACACTTGTTTTTATTTGGCCCAATCGCTCTGAAATTTCTCAAAATCCCTGACCGGTCAGTGAGTTTGCAAACTCCCTAGTGAATTTGTAAACTCCTTAGTGAGTTTGCAAACTCACTGATGGGTCAGGGAGTTTGCAAACTCCCTAGGGAGTTTGCAAACTCACGGATTTCTCAAACTCCCTGTAACATATATATGTTACAGGGAGTTTGAGAAATCCGTGAGTTTGCAACATATATATGTTACAGGGAGTTTGAGAAATCCGTGAGTTTGCAAACTCCCTAGTGAGTTTTCAAACTCCCTGACCCATCAGTGAGTTTGCAAACTCACTAGGGAGTTTACAAATTCACTAGGGAGTTTGCAAACTCACTGACCGGTCAGGGAGTTTGAGAAATTCCTGAACGATTGGGCCAAATAAAAACAAGTGTGCAGCATGTGGGTGGCATACGTGCCGTCCGTGATGTTAAAAGAAAGGCGGCAAGTTGTAGGGCCTCGTACGCTGACAAAAAGCTTATAGATCATATGCACACCGTGACACCATAAATACCTTTTTTTGATTTTAAACTGCTCAGTGATCTATCCATGCGTGTACCGCCGCTTTATTTAGTCATACATTTATTTAGTTCACGTCCCAATTAGATCCGTTCCACTCAAGTGTGGGTATTCCAGAGTCAGGCTCAATATATCAAACGGAGGTCAAAAAAACTTCCTACTCGCTTACATTGTAGGCGACAGAAGCTGAGAGGCACCAGATACATTTGGTGACAAAAAGTCACGAAAATGGTGAACACACTGCATCAGATTTGTTGACGGCGTTTTCGCACACTGGCTAGCGAACAGACTAACCAGCCAATCCGCGGCGAGAATAACCCTGAGCGAACCAATCGGATGCTGGTGACACGAGGGGACAACGCTGAGCTGACGCGCCAGCCGCCAGGGAGCCTTCCCTGTGGATTTTGTAGGCCCCAGGAGCCAACGCATCAAAGATTTTGAGCGGGCCTTTTCGGCGCACGTCTATGAGAGGTATACTGTGATCATGAACACGTAGCAAAACAGGAGTGGACTCTCGCGACCGCGAGTAGCGCTCAGTGCTTGTCCAATTTTCAAACAAGTTTGAATGCTTTCAAGAAAGGGACTGAGCCGTGATGAAAGCTGAGTTGTTGTATTGTGGTTATGATTTTTTTTCTGTTTTAAGCAAGGCAGGACATAACACTGGAAGTAAGGAATCTTGGGTTGTCTAATTTTGCTGGTTTAGGTACAGGGTACTTGACAACGCTAGCCCGGTGGGCATCAAAAGCAAGGCTGTGTGGATTTGTTGCCTGATTTTGAAACACTTGCCAAAGTTGTCAATGAATAGGGTTTTTTTAGTGTTAATATTGACACAACTTTCATTTTGATTTTAATTTGTTCAGCCCCAGAAGAGCAGGAATTTCAGTTTTCATAAGCTGGTAAAAGTATACCAGTCCAAGGACTCCGAAAAATGTTGTAGGTTGGTATGTAGGTTGTAAGCTGGGAGGTTGTAGGCTGGTAGGTTTTCTGTTTTGTGTTGGTATGTTGTAGGTAGGTTGTAGGTTAGTAGGTATGTAAGTTTGGTTCAGGCTTAATTGTTTTTTCTTCATTCCGACTTCTCTTGCGTAAAGTGTTTAAGAAATCTGAATGAAAGTTAAAGATAATCAGTACCTAACCTAATCTTACTTTCTACCCTACCACCTATTACCTACCAGCCTACAGCCTATCTACCTTCTACCTATCTGTACCTACAAGTTACAACTTCCCTCCCTACCTTAAAGGGAGATAATGACCTTTTTCCACAATATCTGAGTTAGGACCATTTTCTGACAAAACACAAGTTATAATGTAAATTAAAACCATTTTGCTCAATTCGGTACCTTGCCGCAAATATCTCAACTTGAAGTCACGTTAGCGGGGAGCGCTGAAAATGACCGTTGAATAAGTACTTACATCACTTTTTGGTACTTGCATGTAATTTTGTAAAATGAGCGTATTCCTTACATTTGATCTTCATCACATCTAGTTAGTTAATGGTCGTCTATAGTGCCTTCAAAAGATATTCATGGTTTGGGGGTGGTTTATGTCTAAATTTACGCTACTATTTTTCCTATTCATCATCTGACGCCATATGCTGCTATTTTAGTAGCAACGACTCAATTTTGAATCGGTCCCGCTGACTGCACAATAAAAGAAGTTAGATACAACACTTTTGCGGCATCACTGAAAAACTTCTGCAGTACTGTTATCAAAATTCTCATAACACCGTTCGACAAACCTGAAGTCTTTTTGAAATAAATATGCTTGTATTTTTCGCTTCAGGCTCTGACGCCAAAATAATGAATTTCGTAGTCGCAATCGCAAGATTTGGCTGCGTTTCTGGCGCATGCCGTTCATTTGTGGCGCAAAATAATGCTTGGAAACAAAGAAGAGTAGGCACTATGTACCCCCGAATTAGAATCTAATTAATTCTAAACCGAATTAACTCTAATTCAAATTAAAATCCTTACAACCAAGCAACGACAATGCGATAACATAAACAAAAACCCAAGCGTCGCTGTTTGAAACAAAAGCGCCATATACTGCGACTTTTTTATAGAGGACAACGCATTTCGGTGGGTGTTACAAGTACTGCAAGTACTGCTTCTTTTTTGCAAAAATAAAAACCTTTTTCACATACGAAAATGTGCTAGGAAATTTTCATATTTTATAGAAACTACAGTAGAAATAGTATAGATGTCGAGTAATTTTTATTTAAGAAAAAAGAAAGCTCATTATCTCCCTTTAACCTGCCAACTGACAAGCTCCGAAGCATACATGATAAAACCCACCTACCTAGCACCTACACCTATTTTATTTTGACTTATTGTATACTAGTACCAAAAATCTAATGATTAGAATTTTGGTTTAACAGTATTAGTGGCCTTGATGTAGAAAAGGAACCTTTTGCAACATGTTGCATAGGTAGGTAGGTATATTGTATTACTACATAGGCACCTATTATTTGTTATGTCATAACAGGTGTGAAATGAAATCTCACCATATAGAACACAAATCTAAATGCATTATGGAAAAAATGTAAAATAGAATATCAGCAATTATTTAACCCGCGCCCCAGCGGCGGTCTCAGCCAACTTGCAGGCTGGACATGATTGCAAACTTTTTTTAGGCTTGGTCAGTTAACTTGACCTGGTGACCTGACCTGACATGACCTGGGGTCAAAAATTTCACACATTGTTCAAAATTGATGTACCAAAAGCTACCCCAAGCGGCGCGGCGCTACGCGCCGCGTTTTTTTTATTTAGACACAAAAAACGCGACAGGGTGGTAACATATGCCCCCCCCCCCCCCCACTGGGGCGAAGGTTAATGCATCTGCACAAGATTAGTTACACAATGCATTCAGTGTCCCAAAGTTGAGTTTTGACTGGGGTGTCAGGGGGATATTATCCACCAAAAAGGGGTAGAGGGTGGAAACTGCTGGTTAGATTAGTAGATACAAAAAGAGTGAGAAAAGATCAATAGCATTTATTTTTATCCATGAGTATCTATGATCATAAACCAACTCCAAGTATCCACACAACTCAGTCCACCACACCTGTCCACCTGTCCAAGTCCACCACACCTGAACTGCCTTTTGAGGTAACAATTGGTGTTCTTGGCTGAGAGTGGTTAATTGCTCTTAGAAATTGGTGTTGGGAGTGGCAAATGAAGCTCAGTATTTCCCACCCAAATCAACAAATTTTGGGACACTGTAATAATACATTATCCAGGTTTAGGGCCACACTAACATTGACGACACTTGCATTAACATTGGCCTAATAAATCCTAGATTGACCAACCTAGTGCAACACTTATCCGGCCTCCGGGGGCAGGGGACACAAAGGGGGTTAAAAATTTTGTAGGCGACACAAAATAAGTTTTTTTGACCTCTGATATCAAAGTAGAAACAGCTCACTGTTGGTCACTTATGCTAAAGTACAGGCACACGCACCAATTCACGCCCATTCCCACTCCGCCATAGACGTGTCACCGAGAGCCGGCGCTGCTGGCAGCCAGCTGCGACTGGAGCACGCCGCTTGTTTGTTTTTGTTTTGCTGGGTTGGGCCCTTTCGGTCTGACATAGTGATGTCAAATACGGAAAATCGGAATACCGATACCAAACCAAATACCAACCAAAACCATGGGGAAATACCGAAACCAAACCAACTTGGAAACATGAGGGAAATACCAACTTTTTACCAATTTCTCAGCCTCTTATACATTGGTGAGGGTTCATAATACCAACAACATACCAAGCATATTGGGATTTAAATACCAAATACCAAGTTGGTATCGGTTTGGTATCGGTATACCAAAAAGTTGGTATCCGATTGACATCTCTAGCCTGACAAGACCATTTCAGAGCCGGACGAATGATAGGAATTAGGGGGAGACATTGGTCTGGCAGACACCCTACAGAGTCGCCGGGGCTGAGCCCGTCCGAAGGGACAGACCGACCAGCCCCCCCCCCCCCAAGCACTCTCGCTACGGGATGCACTCCCTCGGGAGTAGCGGTGCCGCTCCGAGGGAGCAGCCCGCATGAGATAAAGGTGCCTGTCCAGCCCGGAATGGGGGTTTCGGCGTGGAGGAGAAGGGGTACGTGGCTCAGCTGCGCCGACTGGCCAGGCCATGCAAGTTTGATGCAGCGGTGCTGGCAAGGCCATCTATAGAAGGTACAGTCACTCCCCCGCCGACCAATCAGAGACAGATCCTGAGTGACGTCACCCCTGATGCTCGCAAGGGGTACTCCATTCCTTTCAACGTAAAAATGACTAATTTCATTTGAAGATTATTGATGGCACTCTACACATACCGCTCAGCCGTTGATGTCAATGGAAAGCCCAACTAATTTTCCAGCGACAAAAAAGAGCAGCAATATGCTAAGAAATGGCCGGTTTTGAAGATATAGACGATTTAAAAACCCTCTGCAGCAGCAGGAAAGCAACGTAAAAACGCATCGAGCTTATACTTTTACTATGGATAATTCATTTTTCAGTAAGTTTTTAGATATGGTATAGATTTGAGTTACAACTTTATTACAATATTTTCATTAATTGAAACTTTATTTCAAAATAATATTTTCAAAAATGGCAGCTGTTTGGCCAGTAGCTTGGGAGCGATTGTGGCGCACCGCGCCATTAAATGTCCTAGGCCCCCTTATGATGTCATCAAAAGTGGAGTGACATGGGCCTGGGTGCTGGAGGAGATGCTGCGGGACCGGTTGGTCTGTGGGATACGGAATCCCAGACTGCAGTCGCGCCTTCTAAGTGAACCGAACTTAACCCTGAATTTGGCTTTCACGATCGCTCAGGCGTTCGAGTCCACTGCCGCCAACGCCAGTGAGCTGAATCGTGGGGACTCCGGCGCAGCAGGGCGGGCGGAAGTTCAGCCTGTCCACCGGGTAGCGGAGCGGCAGCAGCGTCCGCGGCAGCGGCCGGCTCGGAGCGGGACCGATGGTACTCGCACGCCATGCTTCCGCTGTCTGCAGCGTGGTCATGAGCCGGCCGCGTGTCCGTTCCGCTCGCGGCGCTGCTATTCCTGTGGAGACCTGGGTCACCTGAGGGCGGCCTGTCGGCGGCGGGCGCCGGCGGTCCGGACTGTTCAGGCGGAGGAGGCGAGTGGCTCGAGCTCACCGGTCCCGGCCGCGACTGCGGTCGGGCCGCCGGGGCCGGAGCCGGGTCCTGAGCAGGTAGATGAAGACGACGTCTACACTTTGTTCACCGTTGGCGGTGCCTACGGACTGCCGCCGGCCCGAGCCGCTGGGGTGACAGAGGCTGCAGAGAGCGGCGGCGAGTCGGGCGGGGCGGTGGCGGCCTGTGTCGTCGGTCCGGGCCTCTCAGCTGACAGTGACGGCGCGTGTCGAGATGGAGCAGCGGGTGCTGCACCTCCCCGGCTCCAACGCTCCAGGCCACCGTACATCGTACCAGTTCACTTGGACGGCAAGGCGCTGGAGATGGAGCTCGACACGGGGGCTGCGGTCTCTGTATGTTCAGAGGAAGTCTTCAAGAAGTTGTGGTCCAGGGGCGGTCCATCCTTGGAGCGCTGCGATCAAACTCTAAAGACGTATAGTGGAGAGCCTCTCGAAGTGTGTGGCCAGGTGTTGGTTAATGTGCGTTACAAGGACGTGTCAGTCCGGGCGCCTTAAGTGGTGGTGCGGGGCGATGGACCCTGCTTGTTCGGGCGAGACTTGCTCGCTCGTATCAGGCTGGACTGGTCAGCAGTGTGCGTGATGACGACCAGCCCGCGGGTGGAGTCTGTGGTGGCAGAGTTCCCCGATGTGTTCAGCGGTGAACTGGGCTGCTTTCGAGGCGAGCCTGTCACAGTGGAGGTGGATCCTGATGTACGCCCCAGATTCTTCAAGCCTCGCATCGTCCCGTTGGCCTATCGTCAACAAGTGGAGGAGGAGCTGGATCGACAGATAGAGCAAGGTCTCTGGGAACCCGTCACTCATAGTAAGTGGGCGGCGCCGCTAGTGGTCGTGCCGAAAGGAGACGGGAAGGGCATTCGTTTGTGTGCGGATTATAAACTGACTGTGAACAAAGCGGCGAGGGCTGACCAATATCCGTTGCCTAGAATCGAGGACCTACTGTCAAAGTTGTCTGGGGGAAAGGTGTTCTCGAAATGTGATTTAAAGTCTGCCTACAATCAGTTAGTGTTAGACAGGGAGTCCAGCCAGTATCTGGTTATCAACGCCCACCGGGGCCTGTTGAGGCCGACTCGGCTCAGTTTCGGCTACTCGGCAGCGCCTAGTCTGTTCCAGCGCACGATCGAAACGCTGCCAGCCGGGATTGAGGGTGTGGAAATATTTTTGGATGATGTCATTATCACTGGCCAGGATACGGAACAGCACAACCGGGCTCTCAGGGAGGTGCTTCGGCGATTTAGTGAGGCTGGGCTCAAAGTAAACAAGGACAAGTGTTGTTTTGGTGTGGAAAGTGTACAGTACTTGGGATATAGGATCAGTGCGCACGGAGAAGAGACAACCGAGGAGAAGGTGTCGGCGATTCGGGACGCCCCGGAGTCGCGTGACGTGTCCCAGCTTCGGGCGTGGCTCGGACTCGTAAACTATTACGGAAAGTTCTTATCGAACCTGGCATCTGTTCTTGCCCCTCTGTACCGTCTCCTTCGACGCGAGGTACCGTGGGTCTGGTCAGACGCAGAGAAACAGGCTTTTCAAAAAGCGAAGGACATGCTTTTAGAACCAGCCGTGCTGGCTCATTTCGACCCGTCACTTCCGGTGGTTCGTTAGGCGGCACGGGCGGACATCGATAGCAGCGCCTCTATCGGTCACTAGGGAAAGCTGGGCTGTAGGCGACGAAATACCGGCTGAGTTGTCACAAGTTAAATAGGTTTATAGACATCCGTCTTGTGAAAAAGTTGAACTTTTGCCTTCAATATTTCTACAGGCAATTTTAGAAGAGCCTCCACATAGATTACAAAACCGTTTAAATTATTTTATTCACTTCAAGCCTTCCCTATTGTTCTTGATGATGCGGGAACTATTTCTAATTAGTGTTTCTAGCTTAGTAAAAGAACATATTGTGCAAACGATGAAAAAAGCATAAATGGAAGATTTTAAATGCAATTTTCTGTAACAAATAATGGTAAATTCTTTACACATCAAGGAAAAAATGCATGCTAACTGATAATTTAAAGTTCTTGGGGCCAGTTGGTTTCTTCTTTTCTTATGTCGCCCCAATGGCCGCGAATACACTTGTGATAACGCCTATCGTCTAGCGTGCGATGCCAGCCCGGTGGGTCTGGGCTGTGTTTTGAGCCAACGTCACAGTGACGGGGAGAGGCCGGTAGCGTACTACTCGCGATCACTCATAGCACTGAGACCAGGTACTCACAAACGGACAGGGAGGGGCTGGCTGTGATTGGCGATGCTAAAAAGTTCCATTACTTTTTGGCGGGCCGACCGTTCGTGATCCGTACGGACCACAAGCCTCTTCTCGGTTTGATCGGGGAGCAAAAGGCGCTCCCAGTGATGACGTCACCCCGTGTCATGAGCTGGGCAATGCTTCTAGGAGGGTACGACTACCGCCTGGAGTACGTCCCGGGTAGCAAAATACCCCACTGTGATGCTTTGAGTCGGCTTCCTGTGCCGTGCCGTTCTACACAGTCTCCGTGCCCGGCTGAGTTCGTCAATTTGCTCGAGTTTCTGAATTCGTCACCGGTGACGGCGACTCAGATACGGATCTGGACCGCCAGGGACCCGGTACTGTCCCAGGTGTACCGTTTTGTTCAGGAGGGATGGCCGGTGGTATTGGACAATGATTTAGAGGTGGAACTGCGTCCATATAAAGCGCGTATCGGGGAGCTGAGCATCCAAGACGGGTAATAGAATGTTTGTAGCAGTAATCATTTGTATATACGTATTTCGGACCGGTTTCAGTGCATTCCAGCATCATCATCAGCGATAAAATCACATAAAACAAACACTTATCGTTTCACTTACATCGTTAGCAATTCGAATTCGCATTAACATCATAGTTCGTGACACATTTTTCAAATCTTCCTTGAAAAGCGATACACGACAAAAGTACATCACATGCATAACACTTTGGTGTACTCCATACAAGAATGAGCGCCCACTGTTTGTACTAAGAATAACTATATAGAGGGGTGCTGCTGAGAACTTATTATTCAGAGCAGGTTTGTTCTCATGAATGTGCAAAGATTCCAGCAGCCGTAGGTCAACCTCTATACTACTTCTGGCAATGATAGTAAAATCAGCGATGGTTACAGGTGAATCACAGGTCTGTTTGTGATCGCGTATAGAAGACTGTCTGGGAGTTAAAGCCATTTCTCCAGTTCGGTCAGAAACCCCAAGGTGTTGCGCTACTCTGGTTTTAAGTCGGACATGGGTGGAACCGATGTACGCCTCCCCACACGAGGAGCAACAATATTTGTAGACAACACCAGAGCGGCAGGCCTTGGGGACTCTATCCTTGAAATGGAAAAATGAGCCGACAGTTAATGTGTTACGGAGAACAATTCTGGGGTCAAGATACGGATAATAGTTAGACAGTAGATCAACCATTTCTTTTTGCATACCCAGTTCTGGGGGACATGCACGGCGCACGCCTTCTGCCCAGGACATGGAAATGGTAGGGGAGAGTGGGGAAAGATGCCCAGGGTTTTACTATGTCACATATTGTTCGAAGGCGACCGCTCAGTCCCGACCTCATCAGTCTCGACAACTCCAAACACTTCAGAAGAAGTAAGTACGATCGAGAGTAGCGATACAGTGCTTCCGACGCGACACTCATCTAGCTCACGATTGACTGATGACGAAGATGAAACTGGTCAGACTGGTGACGCAGTCGGTACCAATAACGTGTGGTTTGATGCCATGCAGTGTCATGGTAGTGATAATAAGTGTCTTTGCGTTAGCTTAGTTCACCACCAGCTATATAATCTAAGGGCAGGAGTAAGATCAAACGAGGCAGAGGACATTAAAGACGTGTGGTTTGATGCCTGTTCCTGTGTATGTGAGGATGTCCTTCCCCATAACTATGCTGAAAGTGGGTTAGACAGCAGTCGTACAGCCGAGGACGCCAGGGAAGACATTGTAGTCGATAATGCTGATCATATGTCATCTGATGAACACAACAGGGTCCTTAATCTTGCCGGACATGATCTGCCAGATGCGCTCCTTAATATTTTGGCTAAAGGGCCTAACTTTGCCCTGACCCGTACGATTTCAAACAAGGTATTGAACGACGTAGAGAAAGGGATCGAGAGGGGAGCATTTGCTCTTCGTTGGAAAAAGCACATGGATTCCAAACAAAACAACACCACAATGATACAGCAGCAACAACCACAATCACAACAACAACAACAACAACAGCAACAACAACTACAACAGCACCAGCCACATAAGAAAGAGCAAGAACAAGCTAAATCCGAAAACTTAGTGACAGATGCCAACAGACTGACAGAACGGGGTGAGACTCCCCCTACAAACCACTGGCTTTATCACCTAGATTCAGTGACACTGACACTAGAATGGCCCCGACCTCTGACCCCCCTACAGAACGGTCGCTTAGGTCACTTAAGCAAAAGATGATGACCTGCTTCAAAAATCACAAAACCAACAACGCAAACCACTCCAAAGAAGACAAACAACTTCTACATAATCTACGTTCAGAATCAGACATTGTCATTAAGCGATCTGATAAGTGCAAAGGGTTTGTAATCATGTCAAAAGATACCTACATACAGAAAGCAGACACGATCACATCGCAATATGAGCAAGTAGACAAAAACCCCACCCCCGTCTAGAAGCAGCTACTAAGAAAACAATAGTAGAAAACCTAGGGGGCAAGGTATCGGACAAAATGGTCAATGCTCTTAACCCTCGCCCGTATTGGTGTTTTTCCAGCCGCGAACGTATAAGGGGGGGGGGGTCCGTTGGATCCCCCCCTTGCCGTTTCGCCCCTGATCGAGCTAGAGCTTCGCGGAAAAAAACGAACGTGTTGCCCGTGACGAGAGGAAGCCGATGATACCTAATTTTAAGGTCCTAGGTCATTGGTTGACCTTGCAGGTCAGGTCGATGACCCAAAGTCGGGAAAATCGGGACCTGTTAGAACGTCGTAAAGTGTGGCTGCTATGAGGTTTTACGGGGCGCTGATCACGAATATCATATTAGTTTTGATCACAGATGATGTCTTTATGCATTTAGTCCAGGTCAGGTCAGGTCAGGTCAGGTCAACCAGTAGAGGTCCTGCCGGGTATTCCTAGTAGGTGTCAACCGCCTCTGACAGCTTCGTAACATGTTACGAAGGTACCAAAACTATTTCGTTAACGTTCATATGGTTGCTAAATTCGAATTCAGCTCCAAAAATGGCCTAGAAACATGTAAAACTCGAAAAAGTGAATCGAGGTCACCAAAGGTCAATGACCTGACCTGACCTTCAGGTGACCTTGATACCCACCCTAATGCATGGGGGCAACATCATATCACATGTTTGAACGCTTGAAACCACGAAAAGACTGCAAACGCGCGGCTAATGCGAGCCGACATACGCCGAATCGCGATTCCGGCCAAACATGGTCTCGAAAAGTAGGTCACAGGTCAAAGGTCATTGGGGCCAGGGTCATGAAATTTTCAGGGTAGGTGTAAAATTGATCAACGCGAGGTTACTGAAAGTTTCGTCGCGATCGGCCGCTTTTTACGCGAGTTATTCGCGAAAAACCATGGGGGGGGGTCCGTTCGACCCCCCCCCCCTATACGGGCGAGGGTTAAGCCCACTTCTTCCAGGACTGCAGAACTCTACGGTCTACCAAAAAGTCACAAGACGGATATCCCACTCAGGCCTATCGTCTCAGCCTGTGGTGACCCGCTAGATAAGTTGACCTGGTTTCTAGAGCGGATCATCACACAACTCCTAGTCTTCGTCCCCGCACATCTCAAAAATACTTACGAGTTTCTCTCCAAACTCAACCAAACCTTCCCGAAGGGATTGCCAGCTGATTCGATTCTGTTCACTGTGGATGTAGCAAACCTGTATGGAAACATCCCGATTCAGGAGGCACTAGACGCTACTCTAAATTTGATAAAGAAGTACAGGTCTCGCGGGTTTTAGCGGTAGGTTTTGCACCTAGAAAATTTAGTGTACTTCAGGCTATATCTTCGTCGTCTTAAAGGGACTATCCCACCTTCTAAAATGTTGTTAAAACCAGTTAAATTGTGCCCGACTTTGTAGATTGGATGACCAGGAACACGGTTCTGGCATTTATTTTTCATTAAACATCTTAGGCTTCCCATATTCCAAACACAAACTTTCAAATATGTGACGTCACAGCCCAAAATTACCTCCTTCCCCAGGCCACATTACTGTCATAAAGCTGATTCTTTTTACTCTGTAGGCACCACAACAAAGTTCAGACCAAGTTTTAAGCGATTTTTCAACGAACAAACCCATTTAAATCAGAATGACTAAACGAGGTGACGTCACACTAACGGTCGCTCCATGTTGAAGATAGGGCCTTGTACAAGGCCCATTTTCAAATGAAGGGAACGAATTTCTTCAACACCAAGAGGCCGCGGGGGTTGCAACCTAGATAGATAGTGGTTTCTGAACCTCGCCGCAAACTTGGCTATCTCAACTCAAACCCCATGTTAACCCGCGCCCTGCTGGGGGGGGTGTTTGAACACCCCCCCTTGTGGTTTTTCGCGAATATCTAAAAAACGGCGGCGCGGAGCGCCGCCGTTTTTGGTACACCTTATCATACATCAATTCTACACATGTTGTGAAAATTTCAGACCAAGGTCATTCAAGGTCAGGTCACCAGGTCACTTGAAGTGACCTCACCTCATAAAAAGTTTCAATGTCTGTCATAGCTACACCGAGTGACCGATCGCTTTGAAACTTTCAGCGATTGCTAAGAGCAATAGCATGTACAAAATGTATATCTCAAAATTTTGATATCGATGACCTAAGGTCAGGTCAATTTTGCGACCTCCCCATTATAAGTCAATGGGAGAAAATTGAAAAGCGTCTGTTTTGGACAAAAGACATTATAAACACTCCCAAACACCGAATTACAAGTGTTTTAGACACACTGAACATGAAAATGGTGTCTGTGACCCTTGTTTATGCCCTGAGGTCATCTTAGGTCACGAATGGTATCTAATAGTTTTTCGCAAATAACTTTTGATAGAGGCATGCTAGAGCGATGAAAACGCCTTAGATGTGTTCAACTCGACGATACGGATCGACTGATATGCAATATGACCCTTTCTGGTCAGGTCATGACCTTGACCTGAGGTCAAATTTTCAAGTTGACCTTTCAAGGTCAACTTATAGTTCATTCGATGCGTCTTGACGAGAGGAACACAATGCCGGTAAAAGTAAGCTCGTACAAGGCTTGGGTCAAAAGTTATTGCAGAAAAACTGTTTCCGAAAAAATCGGCTATTTTTGCAGTTTTTGCCCCCTGCAGGCAAAACCGTTGATGTTAGGTCAAATCTGAGAGAATTACTCAGAAAGGGCGTTAAAAGGGCTATCGAATGCGCTTTTCCGCAGCGCTGTAGCTCTATTGGTTCTCGAGTTATGCGGTAGCTTCTTGGAAATTTCCGACATTCGACCTGGAAATCGGCGAAATTTTGCCTTCAATGACCTCTGGTGACCTGACCTTTGACCTGACCAAAAAATTGACCGATGTGATTTCGTCATTATTTTTGACGCTCTTTCAAACGCCGCCTTCAGCGTATCGCTACGTGGCCCAGGAGCCGAGTTACAAGGGGGGTGTTTGAACACCCCCCCCCCCCCCCAGCAGGGCGTGGAAATCCAGGACCCCCAGCCGGGCGCGGGTTAAAGGTGGGATAGTCCCTTTAAGCTTTTAAGTGTTGAAGATGCGATCGACTTGTTGGGTAACAAGCCGGCCATGATCGTGTAAAATGGCTTCATCGTAGATCGATTAGTTTCTGAGATATAACCGGAAATGTAAAAGTGCAAAACCTACCGCTTAATCTCGCGAGACCTGTACATTGACAGAAATGACCTATTGGGGCTCGACCTAGACACGATTCAAAACTTACTCAATCACTGTTTAACGAACAACTATGTCAGATTTGGACACTGCTTCTTCAAACAGACTAATGGGATAGCTATGGGAAGCCGGATAGCCCCACCCTTAGCGATTATCTTCATGAATGCCATCGAAAGCATGATTCTCTCGTCTAGTGATAGGAAGCCAGCAATCTATATGAGATATATAGACGATATCTTTGGAGTATGGACTCACGGTCCAGATGCCTTGGACGACTTTCTAGATTTCCTGAATAGCTTCCATCCCAAACTGAAATTTTCCGTAGAGCGTAGCGATCACTCCGACAAAAAGCAGGTACCCTTCCTTGACACCCTCCTAACCCTTACTGAAAACGGCTCTCTCATAACTGAACCCTATATCAAACCCATGGCGGCTCCCATTATCCTTCCGTTTTCCTCGGCACATCCCATCTAAACCAAAAGATCAGTGCTATATGCACAACTACTAAGAGCAAAACGTCTCGGCAGCTCAACAGCAGCACAAAACCGAGGGATGGCCAAGATAGAATCACTGTTTAAAAATAACGGCTACCCTAACAAAATGATCCAAAAGACAAAGTCTCGGGTCAAACTCCAACGCCCTCAGAAAACCGATCCGACCAAGAGACCTACTAAATCCCCAGACGAAATTACCTACCTGAGTCTCCCATACATTGATGATAGCATTTCGGGCAAAATCGAGAGCATTGTCAAAAAGTCAAAGCTACCAATTCGGATTGCTTGGAAGAGTGGCGAGACGCTCTGCAGTAAACTCAGTCGATCCGCACTAGAGAAGCCTCCATGCCCAGCAGGAGGCCGGAAATGCAACACCTGCTTGTCGGGACTAGAGGGCAGGTGCCACACAAAAAAATGCCGTTTACCTGATCAAGTGTAACCTATGTCCAGACCAAAAAAGCACCTACATAGGAGAAAGCAAGCGATGTGTACGGCTCAGATACAATGAACATCTTCGGGACGCCAAAAACAACACCAAAAACACACCATTTGGAAAACATTTCAAACAGTGTCACCCAGACGCCAACACCGATCATTCTTCGCTCACCATCAGCATTCTTCAGGTGTGCAAAGATGTCGCTGAACTCAAAATTGCCGAGTCAATAGAAATTCGAAACCACAAACCCTCACTTAACATCATGAACTCCTCATGATCCCTGATAAAGCCAGTGCCATACTCTGAAATTTAGCTTCATGTCTCGAGGAACGTAACCACACCCACACACCCACATCCACTCACACACTAACACCCACCTTTTCACGCCCACACGCCCACACCCGCTCTCACGCACTTATACACATACACCCCCCCCACGCACACACCCACGTCCTACACACACCTACGCGCACACAGACTTACCTTTGCGCTATATGTAATTGTACACCGTGTCCATATTCTCTTATGATATTGGCTATATGTATATGATCTTGTGATGTGAGCAGTACCTATGCGGCGGTACTCGCCCACAGTGAGATGGGCACTCGTTCATGTTCGATTGTTTTTGTGACAATGACGATGATCTTGAGACGTAATCAGTACATGATATCTGCTAATGCGATAGCTACTAACAGTAATGATACTGTGCCTTGATACTCGTGTCACATTGATTTTGCATGTGCTAATATGAATGATGACAAAATCCTTGATAAGCTTGATCTTGTAACTGGTTAAGTCTGAACTATATATAGTTATATGGATGTGATGTAGGCTTCGCTGAAATTTTGTATGTAGGAAGACGCGTAGTGAATTGATGTGTGTTTTTAACAGTTTGAATTTTATTGTAATTGCCGCTCTCTCACCATTTTTGATTCCACCGAAGAAGAACCAAGTTCGAAAATATATTCTGGACCTTTTTTCGATTAATTTATCTGATATTATGAGCACAAGGTCAATTTTACCATTTTTATTGATTACAATCATGCTCAAAGAAACGTACCATATAAAACTGTGTCATGTTTACATATGAACCGATGTTTGAGAGGGTGTAGAACGACATTCGGCCAAAAGAGGCTCATTTCAATTTTCTCCCATTGACTTATATGGAGCAGTCGCAAAATTGACCTGACCTTAGGTCACAACTCACAGATATAAAAAATCCGAGATATCCATTGTATACATACTGTTACCCTAAGCAAGTACTGAAAGTTTCAAAGTGATCGCTCAGTCGGTGTAGCTACAGCGAGCTTTCTAACTTTTTCTGAGGTAAGGTCACTTGACGTTACATGGTGACCTGACCTTGAATGACCGGGATCTGAAATTTTCATAGCATGTGCGAAAAAGATGTCGGAACGGGTGTATCTAAAACAGCGGCGCTACGCGTCGCCGTTTTTGAGAAATTAGCGAAAAACCTAGGGGGGGGGGGGCGTAAAAACGCCTCCCCCAGGACGGCGCGGATCAAACGGCCCCTGAGACCTCGGGATGGTGCCCCTGAGATCTTGGGATGGTGCCCCTGAGACATCGAGATGGTGCCCCCTCAGACCCGGGGAGAGTGCTCCTTCAGACCTCGGATTTCGGAAAAGTGCCCCTGGAAACTTGGAATGGTGCCCCGGAGACCTCGAGATGGTGCCCCCAGACCTCGCGATGGTGCCGCCGGAGACCTTGGGATGGTGCCCCGGACCCTCGAGATGGTGCCCTCTCCGACCTTGGGCTGGTGCCTGCGGAGAACTCGGGATAGTGCCCCCTGAGAACTCGAGATGGTGCCCCCGCGGACCTCTGGAGGGAAGTAGATGGACAATATTAACCCTCGCATGTGTGCGGCGTTTGCCAGCTTCTAATGTGTAGGGGGGGGGGGGGGTCGGTTGGACCCCCCCTTGCCGTTTGGCCCCTGATCGAGCTAGAACTTCGCGGAAAAAACGAGCGTGTTGCCCGTGACGAGAGGAAGCCGATGATACCCAATTTTAAGGTCCTAGGTCATTGGTTAACCTTCCAGGTCAGGTCAATGACCCAAAGTCGGGAAAATCGGGACCTGTTAGAAAGTCGTAGAGTGTGGCTGCTAAGGGGTTTTTCGGGGTGCTGATCACGAATATCGTGTTAGTTTTGATCACAGATGATGTCTTGAAGCATTTAGACCAGTTCGGGTCAGGTCAGGTCAGGTCAACCAGTAGGCGTCGTGACGGGTATTCGTAGTACGTGTCAACCGCCTCTGACAGCTTCGTAACATGTTACGAAGTCACCAAAACTACTTCGTAAATGTTCAAATGGTTGCTAAATTCGAATTCAGCTCCAAAAACTAGCCTAGAAACATGTAAAACTCGAAAAAGTGACCCGAGGTCACCCGAGGTCACCAAAGGTCAATGACCTGACCTGACCTTCAGGTGACGTTGACACACACGGGAGTAACATTAAATCACATGTTTGAACGTTTGAAACCACGAAAAGCTTGCAAACACGCGGCTAGTGCGAGCCGACATACGCGAAACCGCGATTCCGGCCAAACATGGTCTCGGAAAAGAGGTCACAGGTCAAAGGTCATTTGGGTCAGGGTCATGAAATTTTTAGGGTAGGTGTACAATTGATCAATGCGAGGGTACTGAAAGTTTCGTTGCGATCGGCCGCTTTTTACGCGAGTTATTCGCGAAAAACCATGGGGGGTCCATCCGACCCCCCCTACACATGCGAGGGTTAAACTAAAAACTAAAAAACTCAACTAAACTAAAAAAAAACGAGGCCAGGGACAGAAATGGGCCTCGGGGAGACCCCGAAAACGGTACCCTATTTCGATAGACCTTCTGGATGGTGCCCCCTTAGGAGACCTCTGGGTTAAAACTCCCGTCGGTGACCTCCGTGATGAATTAAAAAAAAAACTCCGTGATGGGCCCCCGGGAGGCCCAAGGGGGGGGGGGGAGAATGGCCCCCATGCACTCCCTCTGGATCCGCCACTGAAATGATCTGACCCAAGATCTTACCTAAAAACGACCAAAAGCCTTCCTTCATTGTCCGAAAACCGCTGACAGTTGATAGCTCAATGACTCTAGAGCCGTGCATAAGGAGGCGTGAAAACACTCTCCTCATCTCGATCTATTACGAGAGGACCATGTCATGGCGTGAGAAAGGTGTTCTCAAAATAGATGACACTGTATGAATGAGTAAATAATTCGCGCCCCGTTGGGCTATTGGCGGACCTTACCACCTGATGGGGTGGTGCAGCCGTTTCGTCCTCCACCTGAGATCTCGGAAAGTTACCGACCGATTTTGAAAATTCGAAGAACGTTCGTTCGATAGCCCCACCAGGGGCTATCGAACCTTGTTACCAGGTTTCGTTGACCTAGGTGCAACCCATGACGTCACAAGTCATGTCAAAGGTTGCATGTTTTCACCGATTCAGTCTAAGGAATGCGTTACAGTCAGTTAACACATCAAATAAAAGGCATGCTATCGAAAAACATCGATGGAGCGTGGTTGCCTCATACATATGTTGCCTTAAGAGGTCACTGATGCCAGGTCAGGTCAAAGAAGTCAGGTCACTAAGGGTCACAATATGAACCCAACTATGCTAATTGCTGGGGTCGCGTGATGCATATTTTATGGTCAATTTTACAATTAGAATTCAATGGTGTGGGCTAGACGGCCATTGGGGCCGGTTAAGATTACGTTCTGGTGGAGGTCAGGTCAAGGTCAGGTCAAAAAAGGTTAAATTTTAGAGTTGATATTTTGCATAAAAGGGGTATCTATTCGATGCAGCTCATCACGGGAAATCCAATGGTGGTCTTTGGCTTGCTCTGTGTATTCTGTGACGGCTAAAAATTGAGTTTGAAAATTTTACGTAATACATTTTGAGTAGTGTTTTTTTTTTTGCCATAACTTTGCTAAAAATGGAGCTGTCGAGTTTAAGTTTGGCATATCTAGAGCAGATAGTTCTATAACATATATTCCAGCTTTAATTTTGAATGTTGTTGGTATTTTCGGGGTGTTATACTTCTATAGTTTTGATGGTCGAAATATTTTTGTTTAGAAATCAGAGTTGGCAGTTTTGTAGTGCTGTTTATTTTACATCTTTTTTATCTTGAATACCTATTTTTTGTTATCTTCAAAACTGTAAGCGTGACAGCTCTTCCCGCTAAACCTTTTATTGGGTCGAAAATGACAGAACATGACGTCACTCTGACGTCATTTGTGACTAACCTTTCATAAGAGCTCTGGCAAAATTTGGTCACAAGGTGTAAAATGATGCCCGGAGGGGTTTTGAAAGTTTGGTGGCGATCTACGCTATACTTTAGGAGATATCGACTGAAAAGGAGAGGGGGCTGTTTCGCGCCCCCTCCCCCCAACGGGGTTCGAGGCTTTCAGTTGTTGCTCTCACATAACTCTTGGTTATATTACAACGTAGTGGAATTGCAAGCTTGGCAATATAAGCTTCCTGCCAGCGCCGGACCCGAGTTTAAACATGCAGGCTGAATTTTAACATTTGACTTTTGATTTTTTACCGTTGAGCTTTTTAGAAGTTGTATGAACTGTTCAGCTCCTTTTTTGGTCCATCACAGCGGGCTTGTATGTCATTTGTCAATCAAAATCGAATTAAAAACTTTTCATTGGGTCTGGTTATCTCGCCAACTTCTTAACTGAATCGTTTAGTAGCTTTTGATTGGGCACTGCCCACGTTGTCTGTCAAACTTTTCATGTCAACGAGAAGAGGCTGCTGACATCGTTTGTCGCGGTTAGATAATACCAATCCACGTCTCAGTGTGGCTGCTCGATCGCACTTTCTCAGTTCCCTGGCCCACCTCTCCCACCAGGCTAGGCTTTGCCCGGCACAGCCGTCGCCTCAGTGCCTCGGGCGGTGAGTGACCCGTTCAAAGGGCTCACAATTCGTATGGTGCCGTGGCACTCAAACTAACACAGAACAGTGAAACGCACAGGCTTGCCTTCAATATAAGGCGAACGGCTGATTCTGGCGCCGTGGCTTCATTCATGCCATGGATTAGATATTCCTGGATGTGACACTCCGCCGATTTTCCGACCAAGCACGACAGCGAGGGCGTAGGCGCCATTTAGCATTGCGTGCTATGGGCGGATGGTGTCTAATAGTTCCGTATGTGATAGTGACTAAATGGAGCCATAATAATTATTAGAAAGGACTAAAAATATGTTTGAAGTGTCTGAAATCATGTCATACGAGCCAAAGCTCGCTGAGTTCGCTCTCCATTACCGCGTTTTCAGCACGCACGCTGGTGCGGCGGCCGCCGGTGCACTCGCCACCGATGTTTCGGCGCTCCGCCACCAGGGCGGCCGCTTGGTCGCCGGCGCTAGTGTAGGGGAATAGGGAGTGTCCTATCCAGGAATACTTCATCCATGTTCATGCTAAGGCGCCCAATCACAGCGCCGCATTTCAGTTAGTGTCGGGCGCAAAAGCTACTATGCTCCGCCCCTCCATCACGTGACCCTGCCCTCACGTGGCCTCAGTCACGTGGTGTTTCCACTTCTTGGCGCATGGCGGCGCTAGTCTCGCAAGGGCGGTGGTAGCTTGCTCCCCCGCCGTCCGGGGGTGATGGGTAGCAAGCAGGGTATATTGAGTGAAGGGTAGGACGAACTTTGGTAGGAATTTCTAGTATAACTACTAGAAAACCTACTATGTGTGGTCGGGACTAGCAAAAAGTTAGTTCAAACTAGAATATGGTAGCGCTTATGGTTGGCAGTCGTGACGCGCACGTGACATTCATTTCTTAAATTTCTTAAATAACAGGTTTTAGGGGCCGATTAGTGGGCAGATATATTCAATTAGCTATTAAAGGTAGTGTGCCACCTTTGAAAGATTTCCCATTTTATTTTTCCTAGGATAAGAAGCTTCTGTTTTTACCTAATATCGCAAAAAAAAAAATCAAAAATGGGCCTGGAATAGTGCCTTTTTCGCCTAAAAGTTTTTCGGTTTTTAGATATGTATAACAACTGTAGTGGGTTCACCTGCAAACAGGCGTCAGGCAACAATCGCGAATGCGGCGCACTTGTGACAATAAGCAAAGGTCATTATAGTGTTACGACCATACGACGTACGGGAATGAGTTATCAGCTGTCTAATCGTAGACAACACAATGTCGAGCCTTAACCCTATTCCTGGCGGGCTCCGCCGGGACAAGAAACTGGCGGGGGGGGCCGATTCGGCCCCCCCCCTGAGATCTCGAGAACGAAGCAAGATAGCGACAAGCGGTAAACGGCATCGGATACGCACGGCCAAGATCTACAATTTTTAGTAAGGTCATTTTCAGGTCAGGTCAAAGATGACGTCACAGGGGTCGAAAAAGTCAAAATGGCGGCACTAGATATGGAGAGAGTTTTTCTCGAATAACTTTCGAATTAGTCAAGATAGGAACAAACTAAGGGCATCATCGTGATCCTCTCGTCAATCCGCATCGTATGATATATATGTTGACCTCGAAAGGTCAAGGTCAAAGGTTGACCTCAGGTCACGTGACCTCGAGGTCATCATGTATATCATTCGATGCGTCTTGACGAGCTGAACACAATGAGACCATCCACGCGTCTGTATCTTGTTCCTGTACGGAGTTATTGGCCAAAAACCTTTGGTGACCTTTGATGACGTCACATGACCTCACAGCTGCCCAACAGCAAAACAGACCTCAAGGTAGTGAAGGTTGATCGTATATGAAGTCATGTATGGTATATGGGGCCATTCCGACCCGTTTTAGTGGTAAAAACAGGGAGTTGATTTTTCCCCCATTGACTTATAATGGGGAGGTCGCGAAATTGACCTGACCTTAGGTCACCGATATCAAAATTCCGAGATATACAAATTGCACATACTGGTACCCTAACTAAACCCTGAAGAGAAGAAATTGATCGGTCAAAAACTCTAGCTCTGGCGTGATTGCAAACTTTTCTGAGGTAGCGTCACCAAACCGCCTCTGGTGACCTGACCTGAGGTCAGATCAACTCAAAATTTTCAGACATGTTGCGTAGAAGCCTTTTAGGAAAAGTCAGAAAATTTGAGCTTCCTAGCTCAACGCGTTTGGGAGATATAACCAAAAAACCTCAGGGGGGGCTCCTGAGGCCCCCCCCCGCCAGGAATAGGGTTAAACTGTAAGCCCGTATTGGTATTGTTTCTTTTATTTGGCTGTCGAACATTATTTATGGTTTGAAATATGATTTTATGTAAAATAATTGATATGAAAAAGCCGTCTTATAAGTTATGACCCCATTTCACCACACGCAAGTGGCAGAATGACAATGATCAGCTGACGCATTTTTCTTTCACACACACACACACACACACACACACACACACACACACACACACACACACACACACACACGAAGTTTATTGTTCTAGTACATCAGGTACATCAGATTTGCATCACGGAGAGTTGGCGCAAAAGCCATAGGCTTATCTCTTGGCGCCAAATCTCAATTGCTCTACATAGCAACATTCAACATTCACATGTCTGCAATAACACTGCCGCCGCCGCCGTGTCTACGGGAGTATCGCGCAGCCAGCCACCCCCACGCGCGCTCCTCCGCAGGCGCAGGTCCGCCCGGGTCAGCAAACGCTGTACTTGATTATAATCCAGTAAATCTACCTGATTCTTGCAAGAATTTTTGGAAGTGCCAAGCCACCAGCCGACCGCCCCCGCCACCGAGTCCGCGGCCGTGCAGGAGGACTTCAAGTTGGAATGGTTTGGGTTTTTGTTTGAGGTCATAGTTAAGGATGCGTTGCAAGTTATAGTAGAGTGAGTCTCTTGGTTGGTTGTACTTGGGGCATGTAAATAAGCAGTGTGTTACGTTTTCCTGAGGATGCCCGCATTCACAGTTAGGAGTTTCAATTTTTTGTATTTTGTATTTGTGTTCGTTAAGTGTAGTCATGTTCAGCCTTATCCTCGTATGTAGTGTGTTTAAGGTCCTGGTGCCGTATGAGTAGTACAGAGGAGGTTTGTTGGTGCACATGCGTTCTGTAATGTTGCTTTTGAAATCTTTGTATGATAGTTCCTTAATTGAGTTTGGCAGACTGTTCCACTGTTTTCCTGTGAGAGAAAAAAATGTTCGTTGGTGTTTAGTCGTACGTGCTCGTGGTTGGGAATGGTGGTTTGCGTTTCTTAGTGACCTATTGGTGTCTCGTAGTCGTGAGTGTGGCATAAGGGAAGTAATGTAAGAGGGCCCGGTTTGAAAGTCAGATTTTGTTAGTTTATGGTAAAGCAAGAGTCTGCGTAACTTTCGTCTGGTTGTCAGTGTGTCCCATCCAAGGTCAGTACGTAGTTTGTCTGATGATGTTCGAAAAAGGGCTCCTGTCGTCAGTCTCGCTACTCTGTTTTGGAATGTCTCGAGTCTCATTGTGTCGTGAATGGTGATGTGTCCGTCGTAAATGGTGTCGCAGTAGTCCAGATATGGTCGAATGTATGTCTTGTATATTGCGTCTAGAGTGTTCCGGGGGAGATAGTGTGCTATAGGATATAATGGACTGAGGGATTTATTAGCTTTTTTAAGAATAACGTTTATATGTTCGTGGAACCTAAGGTCTTTTGAAAAGGTCAAACCAAGGTGATTATGTGTGTTTGTTGATGGTATCTGAAGCCCACCGAAAGTGAGTTTGGGTGGTATGTTGTTAGGCTTATGGGAAAATGTTTGTTGTACGGTTTTTGCATCGTTGAATTTTATGGCCCATTCGTGTCCGTATTTTTTAATTTCGTCGAGGTCCAGTTGTAGCGAGTTTTGGGTGGATGTCAGCGTTCTGTTTGTGTGAGAAGCATAGAGTGACGTATCATCGGCGAAGAATAAAATGTCGTTTTTAGTGCGAGTTGAGAGATCGTTTAGGTATATGAGTGCAAGTAAAGGACCGAGGACTGATCCCTGTGGGCAGCCGGCATTTATCTTACGGGGAGCTGAGAGCGAATTTCGAATTTTAACTATTTGAGTCCTGTCTGGTAGATATGATTCTAGCCATTTGATAAGTGTTCCTGAAATTCCGAATTCATTTTCACATTTGTATATTAATCCTTTGTGCCAGATTTTGTCAAAATATTTGCTGATGTCCAAAAATATTGCTGTAAAATCGCCGCCATTGTCAAGAGAATTGTAAAGATTGTGTGTCAGATACTGGAGTTGTAATTCAGTGCTGTGACTCTCTCTATATCCACTTTGTTTATCAGTCAAAAGATTGTGATCACTAACATGCTTGTAAATATTTTTGTGTACTACTTTTTCGAAGATTTTAGACAAAACCGAAAGGATGCTGATTGGTCGATAGTTGGAGATGTCTGATGGTGACCCTTTATTTTTAAATATTGGTTTAACATGCGCAGTTTTGAACTCACTTGGATAAATTCCCAGAGAAAGTGATTTATTAAATAGTTGTGATAGGGGTTTGGCGATGAGGAGTGCTGTAAGTTTCTTGGCCGAAGTCAGAGCGCGCGGCCCGACGCACCACGCGTATTTGGAAATTCCGACCTCGACGAGCATCAGAAGCCACCTAACAGGCGTGTTCGAAACCGCAGGAGATGATGATGAACGGGTTTATCGAAACTTGATTGGATGAACATATCGGTAATAGCGATTTCAGTGTGTGCATTTATTGTTCATAGTGGTGTGAAATGTGGTTGGGGTACGACCGACAACCCGTCGGGGCGAATTTCGCACTGGGGTACTCAAAATTTGAAGAATTTAAGACGTTTCCATGAGTTTTGAAGGTATGGATAAGTTCTAAAAATCCGGTTCTCCTTATCTGGGCCATTAACTCCATACGGTCCAAGAAAGCTGGCACACTACCTTTAATAATTGATTATGTAAACATTCAAGAATCTAAATCATTCAATTCTAGCCAAAATCACGCGGCGCTCCCAGGATTCGAACTTACGACCCTCGGATCCGTAGCCCGATACGCTACCGACTGCGCTACCGAAGACCGCGCGCAGACGATCGGAGAGGCGGATCGCGGGTGCTGGCGTGCAGAGAAATCTCTACCCTGTACGCCGTAGAAGATCGGCTGGGTTTCGTGAAAAATGGTAGAGGAATTGTCGAAAGAAAATTCATCGATCTATCATTTGAGACTAAGAACCATTGATTCCTTCAAAGGTTGACCGAGATATCGCTCGCCGAAAACAGGCCATTTAACATGTAAACCCTACAGGGTGTAACGAAATTATCCGGACATCTATTTTTTCGCCATATCTGCTCGCACAGTTTCTCTTTTAATGTTAGAAGCTGGAAAATTGGATGAATGCATACCTCTGGTATCTGCTCTCAACTCAGCAGTGACCTGACTTTGCGAAATGACTCTTGCTCTGAGTCAGAGTCGAGTCGCCGACGGGTTCATTTGATAGTTTTCGTTTAAGGCAGTGGAGAGAAAGGAGTACAGTCTCTCGTTTCGTAGTAAGGCTACGTGTTGGTGGCATGGTGGCATGAGCCAGAAGCTGGTCTGTCAGCAGCTGGACATCAGCAGCAGCCAGTAGCACATCTGCCTGAGGCGTAATAAGCTGGGACTTGGTGGCAGACTCAGCCTGGCCTCGATCGCAAAAGGCGCCCTTTGCCAAGTGGTGAGGAGAGTTGTCAAGATAGCGACAAGGAAACGGCACCAATTAATCCGCATACTGACTTGAATTCTTACCAAGGCAGACAATAAGAGGTCCCACATCATGACTCACCGTTACCCGCCCTTTAGCTTGGTTTTACTGCCCTTCAAACTGGAGAAGACAATGAAATTGACGGAAAAACAACCAGTCCACCACCTTTGGCTTCAGGCCAGGGCGTGTCCACTGGTCGAAGGAAGACACGAATGAGGTGACCTGGTCGGATGGGAAGCTGTTCGAGCTGCGATACCCGTTGAACCGTCAAATCGGCCATGTGTGGGCTGCCAGCAGCTCGAATGTGCCGGCCGTCGCCGGCGTCAAACATCCGGCCAAAATCCAGACCTGGAGCATGTTCAGCTGCTGTGTAATATTCAAGCTGTTCATGACGACACAGAAAACCACTATCAGTGACGAGTATTACCGGCGCAACATCCTGGCTAGCGATTGGTTGGAGCCACTCAACCAGACGGCACAGGATGGCTCGGTTTCTGAACGTGTACCGATGCCTGATTCAAGCCGCGCAGTCTTCATACGGGGCGGCGCACCACCTTCAAGTCCCTAGCAGAATGAGAAGTGATGCCGAGAGGACCTTTTTGTTCTTCTGGGCTAAAGGGCTATGGCTTGGAAATAGTTCCCATGCAATTCCATCGATATATTATGGACTATTGTCCATCAGGAGATGAATGAGGGGACACCCGCCACCAGCGCCGCCCAACTGCGGGCACAGGTTAGTAAGGCGCTACTCTATATGAAACCCACTGTGCTGGAAAATCCAGTGGCTGGAATGCTCCAAAAATGTGTACCTGCGCTCTTATGAAAGGTGGCTATATAATAATTCAAAAGGGAATATATCAGAATGTCTTGCTTCTTAATTACAGCTCGAAGAAAGATGTCCGGATAATTTCGTTACACCCTGTAAGGGCTGGTAGGAAATGTACGCCGTGGAGCAGCAGTGCTACAAACTAACTTCGGCGGGGGCCGGGTAGCAAGTGCTGGTGACTCATGACTGTACTTCTATCTCGTCACTGCCTTGGACGAAAGCTACCAAATGAATCCGGCTGAGACTCGATTCTTACTCAGAGCAAGGGTCACCTCGCAAGGAAAGGTAGCTCCTGAGCTGAGAACTGATACCATAGGTACCTATGGTGTACACGTTCATCCAATTTTCCTGCTGAAAATTCATAAAAGAAACTTTGCGAACAGATATGGCGTAAAACTAGATGTCTGCATAACTTCGTTACACCCTGTGGGGTGGCAACTTCAGCTCCGGTTAGCGATTCTTTCAAGAGAGACTTACTATACACGTTCTCCGAAATTCGATTACTTTGAATAAACTATGAACTTTAATTGATCGAATAGGCACCAAATGGCCGTTTTCACGACGGAATAGCAGGCATCTATTTGATATCCGTTTGATCCTTTGGTTCCTCAGGAATTTTAGTAGTTCTTTTTAGTAGCTTTCCCAGCTTTCGAATGAATGATGCGTTAGTTTGCTATTTTTCTATTAAATATCACATCGATGTACTTTATCTAAGGATTTATCACTAATATCAACATAAAGCGTAAGCACAATTATAAAACTATGAAATTATTAAATACTAGTACAATAGTTGAAGAAAGATACTGAGTTGCCACGCTACAAAGAATATATTCATTTATGGCGCACGACAGACATTTAGAAAGCAGCGCCCTGTTTTATTGTACGCTGCTAGCCGCTTCCATTGGATTTTGCAGGCCAACGTCATTGGTTGTTACACGTATGATGTCACGCGACTTGTGGCCTATCACGGCTCTTTAATGATCTCCACTAAATGAATGCAACAATGGCCTGATGATCTCTGTGGCCATGCCATCTGTCTATGGAGCGACCAATATGAAAGTTGGGTGAATTTACCGGGGTTACATGACTATGAGCAAGCAAATGTGTATCAGGAATGGATTTATGTGGAGAATTGCGCTGGACCATGAGTGCTCGAGCGCTCCCAATTCCACGCCGGTTTGGCTTTGGAGCCGAGACAGACGATGCGGGTCAAGGTCACCGCTGGGGTAACGGTGGATTGGCTGCGCCCGAGCACCCGTAACGCGGCACAATTCTCCATCTATGGATTTTCCTATTCGCTCAGTATTGTGATAGGCGTTCGTAATAGCATTTACTCGGCTCATGTACCTATCTCCGGTTATTTAAAAGAAGTTTTTGTGGGGGAATATCACGGCTATAGGTACTCAGTGGCCCTATTCACGACTTTCAAAGAATGCTCCGATAACTAAATACCGCACAGACCTACTGCATTAGTGAATCTGACAAAAGGTCTGTGAAATAGCATCCCCCCTCACCACACCCCTAAAACTTCATCCAGTGTCCAAAACCACTTTTATCGACTCGCCCAAAAAAAAAAAACACACACACACAAAGCATGGGGCATGTCAGCTCTCAGTTCATTTTTTCATTGTCTTTACCATGGTTCAATTGCATTGCGCGATTTAAAGCACGTGAGTGCCTATATAGTATATATGTAGAAAATAATACCTACGGCAAAACATCCAAAATTACAAAGGCTACAATGCTTAAAAAGTAGGTTCATCAAGGAAGCCCATTTTAACTTGTGTGGTGTTGCAAACCATGCGATTCCAACGCGGGCTATTCACAACGTCTGCAAAGACACGTTAACAACTGACAAGACGCCACCGCTGCCACTTATTCATAGATGGTTGATATCGCAGCTCGGGCGTCAGCAGCGCGGCCCACAACGCGTCGGCGCCAGCGCACGCAGCTGTTGGCACTCGGCAGCCGGTGTTGCGACTTAACGGCCGGCCGGCCCCATGAAGGAGAAGCTCTTGGTGAAGCTTTGTGATCGCCTCATAGCCGCGCCGCCTTGGATGTCATCTTTCTTGGCAGATCCATCCGTCCAGATGGTACGGTGCAGTGTGGATAAAGGACGAAGTCCAACGCCGCTAACCCCGCGACCGCCACCCCAGAACGTGGCCACAGACCGAACGGGCGTGAGAGCCGTGAGGGCCACCCCGCCATCCGGTAGGTGGCTGAGCAGCCGGGCGCAGCGGCGCCTGGGCGGCGGCCGCGCTGAGATGGAGTCCCAAACCGCCATGTCGCCAGCACCACCATCACCATTGCTGCAGCTGTTCCCAACCGCCTCCATATCGCGCCGTTGTCAGGTGTTGCCAGCAGCCGCGCCGCGGGATGGCAGAAGCTCCAGAGTAGCCTCCAGCGCCCGTCTCCGCACGTGTGCAGGTGCTCTGCGGCCGCCGGGTCCGACGTCCAGGCAGAACATGATATTTCCATGCTGCTCCGACGGTGGGCGTATTTACAAATTGCAACCGAGCTCCGCCGTGGGGTAAGGTGGGCAGGGGTTTTTTGCACTACGGCTGCGGCTGAACTACCGTCTGTGGTAGAAACTTCAGGACGATGGCGCGTTTCATACGAAATCTGGCGCAATGTTTGTTTGCTTCTGAACTTGTACTGCTGTGAATTATTGAAGTGGGAGTGTTTCAATAACAATTTGTGGATTATTTGAGTTTCTTTATATAAACATAGAATAGTATTATGGGTATTGTTATAGCAGGCGTCTCACATGCTGCCACCGGTTTGGGAAAAGTCGCTAGATTCGTCAGGTCTAGAGATATTTCTACCAAGTCGCTATATAGGGTAATCATATAGCGGTGATTTCAAAAACGGAGTCAGTTTTTTTCTGAGCTGGCGGGGGGGGGGGGCGTTTGGGGGTGGATTGCCCCCCTTGCCGATAGCTCGGGAACGGCTGATTGGAGCCAGGCTTGCAAGGCGGCGTTGGAAAGCGGTCGAGTAGACAAGCCTAATTAGTAATGCAAACTATCATCGGGATACTGGGGGGGGGGCGTAGGGGGGATTGCCCCCCTTGCCGATAGCTCGGGAACGGCTGGTCGGAGCCTGGCTTGCAAGGCGGCGTTGGAAAGCGGTCGAGTAGACAAGCCTAATTAGTAATGCAAACTATCATCGGGATACTGGGGGGGGCGTAGGGGGGATTGCCCCCCTTGCCGATAGCTCGGGAACGGCTGATCGGAGCCATGACTTGTCTACTCGAACGCTTTCCAACGCCGCCTTGCAAGCCTGGCCCCGATCAGCCGTTCCCGAGCTATCGGTCAAGGGCAACACCCCCCCCCCCCCCACACACACACACGCCCCCCCCCCCCACCCCACCCCCCCCCCCAGTATCCCGATGATAGTATGCATTATTAATTGAGTAATTAGGCTCGTCTACTCGAACGCTTTCCAACGCCGCCTTGCAAGCCTGGCTCAGATCAGCCGTTCCCGAGCTATCGGCAAGGGGGGCAATCCCCCCAAACGCACCCCCCTTCCCCTAGTATCCCGATGATAGTGACTTGTCTACTCGAACGCTTTCCAACGCCGCCTTGCAAGCCTGGCTCCGATCAGCCGTTCCCGAGCTATCGGTCAGGGGGGCAATCCCCCAAACGCACCCCCCCCTAGTATCCCGATGGTAGTGACTTGTCTACTCGAACGCTTTCCAACGCCGCCTTGCAAGCCTGGCCCCGATCAGCCGTTCCCGAGCTATCGGTCAAGGGCAACACCCCCCCCCCCCCACACACACACACACGCACACACACGCCCCCCCCCCCAGTATCCCGATGATAGTATGCATTACTAATTAAGTAATTAGGCTTGTCTACTCGAACGCTTTCCAACGCCGCCTTGCAAGCCTGGCTCCGATCAGCCGTTCCCGAGCTATCGGCAAGGGGGGCAATCCCCCCTACGCCCCCCCCCAGTATCCCGATGATAGTTTGCATTACTAATTAGGCTTGTCTACTCGACCGCTTTCCAACGCCGCCTTGCAAGCCTGGCTCAGATCGGCCGTTCCCGAGCTATCGGCAGGGGGGGGGGGGGGCAATCCCCCCCTACGCCCCCCAGTATCCCGATGATAGTTTGCATTACTAATTAGGCTTGTCTACTCGACCGCTTTCTAACGCCGCCTTGCAAGCCTGGCTCCGATCAGCCGTTCCCGAGCTATCGGCAAGGGGGGCAATCCCCCCCCTACGCCCCCCCCAGTATCCCGATAATAGTTTGCATTACTAATTAGGTTTGTCTACTCGACCGCTTTCCAACGCCGCCTTGCAAGCCTGGCTCCGATCAGCCGTTCCCGAGCTATCGGCAAGGGGGGCAATCCCCCCCTACGCCCCCCCCAGTATCCCGATGATAGTTTGCATTTCTAATTAGGCTTGTCTACTCGACCGCTTTCCAACGCCACCTTGCAAGCCTGGCTCCGATCAGCCGTTCCCGAGCTATCGGCAAGGGGGGCAATCCCCCCAAACGCCCCCCCCGCCAGCTCAGAAAAAAAAACTGACTCCGTTTTTGAAATCACCGCTATGTGATTACCCTATATAGCGACTTGGTAGAAATATCTCTAGACCTGACGAATCTAGCGACTTTTCCCAAACCGGTGGCAGCATGTGAGACGCCTGCTATCATAATACCGTATTATGAAACATTTTGTGGAAACTGCAAATACTGATATGATCAATTACTTAGTTTGGGAATTGATACACATTTTGTAGATATTTGTCTGACAAATGGTGTAACAAACCTCAAGCCTATCATGAATCTGAAGCTGTTGTAAAAAATCAAAATTGCTTTGATGTTACATAGTACCTTGCTGGAAATACTGGAGCATGGTTCAAGATGATGCGTAAAAATTCAAGATTTGTGCGAAAGCTTGTGACTGAAGAAAGAAAACAGTTCGATATGATGGCTCAATCAAACGTGGAAATGGACGACAAAAGTAGAGTTTCAACATTCCAGCATGTGAGAATAACTTCATAAATTCATAGTTCTTGTACATACTAGTTCTTGTACATATTCACAGTTCTTGTACATTGTCATAGTTCTTGTGTAGTATTGCATTCTTCTTATGTACAGTTAAAGGTTTTGTTAGGGTATTTCAAATTTATTGTGTCAGTTGAGATATAGATGGATTGCGGAAAAATTTAGAATCATGGCATGGTAGCTAGGTACTTGTTCGGTAAAAAGGCATGTGATGAATGCCATGAGAAGGTTTTTATGATTTAATATATGATCGTTGTTGTACCTACAAAAATGCAAGCTTACTAGCAACTAGTTTCTGAATCAAATCGAAAGTATTTGCCATGAATGTAAATATGTACCTGCAAAGTATGTCAATAAATTTGTGTGATGTTGACCAGAGAGTTTTATCATCTGGGCATTTATGTCGCTTCTTACATTAGGTGTTAAGCATAGTAATTACGGATGAACTTTGTGCCAATATCTTCAATGCACAATGTATGTAGCATGTCTATCTCAGGCAGCTTTTGCCAAATTGTCAGGGAACTCAGATTTGTTTTTCAATAGAAAAACACAATTCTAAAGAATATTGTTTTAACTATTGACAACAAACCTTCGGTTACAACCCTCACTGATCCTGCTATAGCTATAGGCATTTGGCACCAGCTTGACCAAGGGCATGAACTTCACAGTTGCACAACCTTTTGTCATGTACCACCAGTCACTTTTTTACTTAAGGTGCACATAGCAGTGCACACAACAATGTGCAGAGGGCCTACACAAAAACCACATGATTAGTGTGCACTACGCACAGCATTGTACCCTGATTATTTGAATATTTTGACCACTCAACAGTCAACAGTCAGGAGATAGTTATTGAATATCACATTTATTATACATCACTTGTCAAACAAGAGCATGATGACACACATTTTGACAAGCAATCATGGTAGTATTCCAATAAGTTGGACAGTCACCTCCCTGGGCGTCATTTTTCCAGGAAGGTACCTCTGCAGGTGTTATGGTAGGCTAGGTTGAATTGGGTTAGTAAGGTGGTTAGGACCAGGTCAGACCGTAAGGCCTGGTCAGGTTGATTTTAATCTTTCATTCTAAGTTGACATAGATACCTATTACCTATGTATTTGCTCCAGCCTGATTTTCATTAGGTAATGAGCTAATTTTGTTTTGTTTTTATCTGTCTTGTTTTGTGTTTTTGTCCATTATATTTTGCCCCATAGGCAAGGGTGGAGCTTTTCCAGGGAAGGTGGTGGAGCATGATTGGAGGCGCTCAACCAGACGGCATAGGAGGGCACGATTTCTGAACGCGCACTGATGCCTGATTCAAGCCGCGCTGTCTTCATGTGGGGCGGCGCGCTACTTAAAATTCCCTAAAAGAACGGGAAGTGATGCCTATAGAACCTTCAATCATTCTGGGCTAACGCTTATGACTTGGAAAAAGTCGCGATCCCAATTCAATCGAAAACCTGTTGGCTCTTGTTCAGCAGGAGGTATATGAAGAGTCACCCGCCATAAGCACTGCTCAACCGCAGGCACAGGTTTAGACGGCGTTGGTCCGCATCAAAGCCAGTGTGCTGGAGAATTCATTGGCTGAAATGCTCCAGAACATTCACCACTGTGTTTTTATGAAAGGTGGCTACAAGCTCAGTTAAAAGAAAAAGTACCAGATTGTTTTGCTATTTAATTACAGCGGGAAGAAAGGTGTCCGGATAATTTCGTTACACCCCCTGTAATGTTCAAATGGTTGCTAGATTCGAAATCAGCTCCAAAAACTAGCCTAAAACATGTAAAACTCGAAAAAGGAACCGAGGTCATCAAAGGTCATTGAGCTGACCTGACCTTCAGGTGACCTTGACACTCACTCTAATGCATGGGACCAGCATCATATCACATGTTTCAACGCTTGAAGCCACGTGAAGATTGCAACCGCGCGGCTAATGCGAGCCGACATACGCCGAATCGCGATTCGGGCCAAACATGGTCTCGAGAAATAGGTCACAGGTTAAAGGTCATTTGGGTCAGGGTCATGAAATTTTCAGGGTAGGTGTAAAATTAATAAAATCGGGGGCAATGAAAGTTTCGTCGCGATCGGACGGTTTTTACGCGAGTTACTCACGAAAAACCGATAAAGCGCACCCAAAAAGGCAGAAATATGCACATGCGATATCCTCTACTGCGAAAAAAGTGCATCATTTTTTAAAGTCGCCGACATATTGTAATTACCCTAAGCTCAGGCAGTTGTATGGTAGAAAATTCCCCAAGTGAAATACACTACGGCGGAAATAAAATACCCTACGGCGGAGCTCGGTTGCAATTTGTAAATACGCCGACGGTGGGCTGGTCTTGTTTGGGCGTTCCTCCCCTGTGACGTCGGTCACGCCTGCCCCGGCCAGGGCGCAGAGGCCGACGTCTCACCATCCGGTTGCGGTCCTCAGTCGGGTCGCAACGTGCACCTCTACCGCAGCGTGGAGCGCGCTCCCGCTGGGCAGCGATACAGCCAAACGTAACATGCGGGCGGCCAGCGCTGCGCCGGACAGCGGACCCATGCCGGGGGTATGCCGGTCTCGGCCATTAGCGAGGTCGTCGGGGCCGAGGCTGTACATACAGCTGGTGACCGCGTGAGCCGCCAATCGAAGCTCACGGCTTATAAGCTCGACGCGGGCATCACACGCCGTCCCGATGGGAGCTCCACGACGCTGCCGCGAACTCCAGCAGCGCGGCTCGCAGCGCGAAGACCGGTACGGACGGACGGGGCGCAAACGGCGTGCGGGAGTCGCAGGCGACGGAAGACGTTCTGCGGACAGAAAGGGTTGGGCATAAGCTGGTCGGCAGGACCGACCCCCACCAAACACGATTTGGCAGCACTGTAATGACGCCTGCTGGGCGTGAAGTTTTCCCTTCACCATAGGGTTTACACACAAACTGGTCAAAGTTTGAGCCAGGATACAGTAGTCTAAAAATGCAAAAAACGAACAAATTTTGGCATCAATAGATTCAGCATTTCATCGTGTGCCTCGAAACCGTCCATCATTTGGCCTCAAAGGAGGTAAAAATTGTTCAAAATCGAAGTTGAAAAGGTGCTTTCTGAGCACATAATCTGGTAGCAATCACGTGACCCGCTATAAGCAGCTTATCAATAATTTACAAACATAATTATTAATATGCTGCTTTAAACAACATTAATCATACATTTTGAGCTTTCAGTACTTTAAATAAGGTCAAAACATCGCAAAACACAAAAGTTAATACAATAGTCACGTGGGTGTCAGGAAATGTCACAGGTGCGTCAAATTTGTGACTGGGGCTTTACTTTCAAACATCGGATCTACCTGTTTCTTATAGGTATCTTGGGCAGGACACTCTTGAGCCGAACCTTTGATGTAATTACAGATGATCCAGAAGCATGCACAAAAATTCATGACACACTATTCTCATTTATGTATTTGCTACATATGATATGAAATGATCAGTGACGCATTCTGGGCAATATGTTTTAAAGTGAAGTAACTGAAGTTACAATTGACAGCTTAAAAAAAAAACACACACACACACACACGCACACACATTCGATAGCTTATGAGAATAACATGCCTTGTCTGCTTAACTTTGCAGGAAAATATTTTTCACTTTTTTAGAAACATCAAAACTCAACAAGCTCATGTCAACTATCTAAACATTTTTTTTGGAAACTGCTCTAGCTAGCTTAAAGTTCCACAACGTTTCCGGAGCACTGTACCCAAACTCAGTTCATGTTACAAAAAACAGTAATAATGCCTCCTAATTTTGAATGAAATATAGGTATAAGTTATTTGATTTGGAAAGCAACAAATTTCCGAAAATCATTTTAGCAAAATCACTATTTTCTTCAGCCACCAGGTTTTAAACAAAACTATAGTAAGCTTTATGATCTAGTTAGTTGACACAAAACCAAAGCCCCAATTTTAACAAATGTAGATTAAATTTTAACAATTTTAACAAATGTATCGTGGAGAAAATTAAAAGTGTAGATTTGTAAAGCCGGAGTATTTCACGGAGTAGGCACTTAAAGAAATATCTTCACCTTTCTTTGAGCCACCAGCCTTCACCCAAGTTTTACACGAATGTAGTGAACTAGACAATGTGGAAACTCAAAACTGTGATGGTTTGAGATAATTATGACGGTAAAAGAAAAAGCAGCACACGGTTCCTTACCTTCGCTTTTTTCAGATGGGTTCAGATGAGGCTTCAACTGTTGCCGACCTGAGGAGCTATAGGGACTTGAGCTTTCCAAAACTCAATTTCTAAGGGCACTGAGCAGTGTTTGGGTTTCACACGTATGCGATCGTAAGTTACATTAAGTTGACAAAGCAAACAAATCAAAGCATGATGCCCCGCGCGTCCGCCCGCGACCACGTCCCGCGTCAGACTCCCGGCCGCTGCGTGACCCGAGGCCCCGGCGGTCACGTGACCTACCGGCCGGAGCTCTGTTCGCACCCCGTTTATTTATCAGCAGACTTATGACGTCGGCGGTCGATTTACGTCACGGGACATGACGTCATCACTGCAAGCTACGTAATACGTGAAAGACATATATGATGCTGTACTGACATTGGTGGCGCACATAAACAAATGCTCTCCGCACTGTTTTGTGTGTTTATTGTTTCACATAGGTATGTTGTGATTATATTCGGTTTTGAAAATTTATTTTTTTTGTTAGGTATTTAATTTTATATTCTGTTTATTTGTTCAGCCATAGGTGGCAGGCATAGAACGTTCATTTTCTATTTGTAAACGATTTTACCTGCGTTTTTGTTTTTGTTTTGGAGTACCTACTTCATAGAAGAGCATTTCAATTTAGTGTTTGATTGTGTCAGAATATGTGTGCTAAAATGCAATATTTTGCTTCATTAGATTTGCTTTCCCCTGAAGTTTGTAAGGATTAAAATACTTGGCCACTCAAAATTGTCATTTTATTTCCCAATTTATGTTCACAGTTATTTATTATAAGTAGGTACTGTGTGGTGATACTTTTGCTGTTTCTTCCTTCAAATTATTGTTATTGCCTTGTGTTTTATCTTGGCATACCTATCCATGTAATTTTTTTATCTTAAATATAGGAAAATATTCCCAAGAAGGCACTGAATTCATAGCACTCGTACATGTGGTGATTGTTGGTGATGTGTATCCCGGACCGTGAAGCTGGAAAGCCTACTTAAGTGCCACAATTTTTAATATTCAACTTGATTTTTAATGATGAAATTATAAAAAGTTGTTCAGAACCTTGCACGGACTGGTTTGCATATGGAATGATCAGCTCTCATCAATCCAAACAAAAATATGGCACATGCTCATGAGAACATTTACTGCAGGTCTTTGTCCATTTGCTGGAAAATGCCTTCCGCCAGCTGTCCGGTAAAGTCTTCAGACCTGAGGCCTCATCCTGTTATCACTCTGAATAGCTTGGTGAGGTTGCTGAAGGCCTCTATTACTGCTTCCTCTGAGGCTCTGACCCTGAGGTGCTTGAGCAAAAAGCATTTTGGACTTTAAAGGAGGGAGTCAATTTTCTGATCCCTTGTTTTCTTGGCAGGTGATTTATCGCTGCTTAGGGCCAGCGGCCCATCGGACAGCCTTGAGAAGACCGCCGCACGCTGTTTGCAGTCCGTCGACCACCTGTCTTCAACGGACGGACGCCCTCGGTCCCACTCAGCAATTGACTGAAGCCTATCGCGCCGATATGCTCGCTCATCTTCCATCCTCCCTCGCCCTCAGTGATGCCATCCACATTTTTGCTCCATCCCAAGATCTCGACCAGAATTTCCCAAGATTCTCGTCTCAAATCCCAAGACTAGCCATCGAATATCCTTAGGAGTACCCCAAGTAAATCCATAGCTTATTTTGGACATATTAGTGTGTTTAGTATTCAACTTTCTCTTCTTCGGGTCCACCCTTGTCCTTATTGGCGTATTTACAGCAGCTAATGTACCTAGAGGCCGGGGGGAGGGGAGGGGGAGGGGGTCGATCGGACTCCTACAGCTGATCGGTTCCTGACAGAGTATAAGAGCTTCACGAAAAATGAAGATGCTGGCCTAGACAACATGAAGCCGGTGGTATCTGATATTATGGTCAGGTCATTCGTCGACCGTCAATGGTGGGTCAAGGACTTAAAACACATAGTCCGAATCTGTTAGAACTTCTTGGAAACGAAGTCTGTGGCATTTTGGATTTATTTCAAAATTTGTCTCGTGACACATTTGGAGAAGCTAGGGTCAGGTGAGGTCAGGCTGATTTTAAGTGTTTTCCACCACTGAGTTTTGAAATATGGGCTCCAAAACAAGCTCTTAAAAGCTTATGTGAATCCTGAAATCGAAAAGCCTATGCTGTGAATCTGCGCGTAAGCCAGTGCCCGCTGGGGCCCATGAATTTTCAAGCCGGCGATGGCGAGGGGGTCTAAACGAGGACCTAACTCGTCCCCTGGACTATATAGTTACAAGACGTCAGCAGTGTTGTGAAGGTCGCAATGTTACGCTTTGATTATTTTTGGTCCAGCAGAGCCCAGAGGTCAGGTGACCAGACACTTTTCCGAGGTCAAAGACAAATTGCCCTTATTTTGGTTCGCGGTCAACGGATAAGCCTCCATAGAGCAAAACCGTAAAATGAAACGCTTTGTGCGGGAGCCGCTTTCTAAAATGTTTTTTAGGCATAATGTTTGTAAAAGCTTTTCATAGCCACCCAACATCATGGACGCCGGTGAAACAGGGCGCCGGAGGGCATATTAGTCACGTGACATTTGTAGCTTCTCCCCCTTCGTGTGCCTTCTACAATCTACATGCTAAACGTCACGTGTAAATTTCACGAACCTTGATCAAATCGCCCCAGGCGCCCTGTTTTCACCGTCGTCCATCATGCCGCCAAACCACCCATCCCCGTTGATCGGTAGTTGGAAATTAAACAACTGAGCGCCAGTTGCGAACAGCGACTGAAAGCTGCTACTATACCCATAACAAGTAATGGTACAAAAATAATCCTGCGATCTCGGGAAGATAATGCCGGCTAGAAACATCGCAAGCTTCGTCCGTTACTTCAATATGTTTGATTAACCGTCCGTAGTGCAAATCCATCCTAAATCTATTATCGACCAAGGAAAAAGCATTCGACAGCATGAGAAGACAAAGTGAAATCAGCTTCTGCCAGATCCCAAGATATGCAGTGCAAATCACAAGATCCCAATGTTAATGTTCAAATCCCAAGATCTTGGGACAAATCCCAAGGAATGGCATCGCTGCAGTCGCCCTGCCTGATGGTTTCGACGACCCGGGCTGTGGTCCCTGAGTTTCGGAACCCGTCTCGCTGGCCTGCCAGCAGGAGTCCTGGCGCTCGTCGCAGACGAGCGCTGCAGTGTGGCCAAATGCCTTTAATTTTTTGGCATTGATTCGTTGTGTGACGTTGTTTTGTTCGCATGTGGCCATGTGGATAAGGCTACTGGCCAGTGGCCATAGCCTTATCCTTCTCGTTAAATTTGTTATCTGGAAATAAATGTCACCACTCACCATAAATGTGTTCTACATGGGCAATGACTAACTATTCTACTGTACCTTTTACGGATGTCACATTTCATGGTGCTTCAGGATAGATATCACAAGCGTCGTACCTCTTTGTTACGTTGATGACGCACCTGTAACCGCAGGCAATAACAGCCGGACACAGCTAGGCTGACACGCGCTATTCACCGATGGGCATATGAACAGATGGGTGTCGTGATCGTGGGCATGGTACTGCCTAGACTCGGCAATAATTAGGGCATTTTTAATTCTCGCCGAACCTATCAGTTTTCTTCATCAGATGCCGTTTAGGGGGAGGGTAGATGGACTCTGCCCTCCCCGCCCCTCGCCATTTCGGACTAAATTGCGACATTTTAGGGCCGTGCAGAAGTTCACTTACGACGTCCCAAGTCAGTAACCTGACCTGACCTAATAATGTGGTCGGTGTGAACTTGAAGATCCGTCTTTAATGTTCAAGTGCGCCAGCTTTCATCTCTATACCAGCGCCTTCCGAGCAGTGACCTTAAAAAGAAACGTCGAGGCCGACACCCGAACCCCCTCTTCTCGGTGGCGAGGGCTAGGGGGTAGTGCTTATTAAGGGAGAATGGCTGTGCTATTTGACTGTGCCATTCGAGCCCTACCAACACCTGTGATGAACCAACGCCCGGTGCGAAAGGAACATCGGCGTTCTCGGGCAGTAGCGGCGGAACACCTTCAATGAAGGAGGGGGGCACTGCCGACCTTTTGTCCCATTCTAAATTCTTTCCATGCAACGCCCATAGGACTTATGTAAAAATGTCAAAATCAAAGGGGGCACGGTGCCCCGGTGCCCTCCCCATTCCGCCGCCTATGTTCTCGGCAAAGTTGCCAATGATTTGCAAAGTTTGAATGATTCACTGCATAATGCCAAGTCCTTTTGGCTGCTGCGAGATGTCGCTAGCGCGTTGATGAAGTTCAATATAGAGGTCACTAGCGTCGAGCCATGAAACCCAAGATTACTTTGGGGAATATTTGTTTCTGGTCCCTAAAAAGCTGTTTCTGGCACCTAATTGCTGATCAGCCCCAAAATGCTTATTCGACCCTAATATCTGAATCTGGCACCTAATTGCTTCCACACAGCCTAAAGTTGCCAGATCGTCTAGTTGAACTCCGTATTTGCTGTTTGCTGATTCAGCACCAAAACCAAAACTTCCAGCACCTATTTTATTCCACGTTTGCCTACCTAATTCGCGTAATCTTCCTGATTTTATGTATCCTAACAAACATGAACGTTGCATTCGGTGATGTCAAGTGCCATTTTCGCCAGTGGAGATAATGATTAATGCCATTTCTAGCCAAAAGAGAATCACTAGCCAGCTATGGTGCAGCATAGCAAGACGCTCCTATACCAGCCCGCTATGTAGAGACTAGAGATTATTGCACCCTCAGCCATTTTAACGTGAAAAGTTTGGATCCGTCACTTCCAGCCAGGCTCTCAGGTCATAAACTGGAGTAAAGCAAAATGTAAACTCTGAACAGACATGCCACGCAACCGGCCCTCTTTTCAATATTATTAGTTTTCTGCAATCATCGTCTGACTCCATCTCGATCAAACGCAGCATCCGGTTTCTACAGGGGCGTTTGACTGACCGGCCACACAATAACCAAAAACAAAATCAAAGCTTCATGCACACAAATGACATAAGTAAGAAACGGATGAAAAAGGCACAACCACGGCACAACTCTGCGCGGCAAACAACGGACAATGTCCCACGCAAGATCCCGCGTTTCTTCAGCGGCCTTGAACGGAATGAAAACATTACATTTCTTTTTTGGAGCTATTTGTTGACGTCAAAAAATACAATACCCGTTTTAATGGTCAAAATCGAGACAATTACTCATAAAAATGTTTCCCTTTAAGCATTACAAATAAATGCTTTTAAATATTTAAATGACATTGTTTTTTTCAAACAAATCAATATTATTTGCTTACTAAAACGTCATATACAATGCTGAGATCACTACGGGGCTGTCTTAGAGTGTAGCTGCACTGGCAACCTTTAGACTAGACTCCAGGGGTCATTATACCAGAACAACATGATTCTACCAGCCAGTAGTTCATTTTTCTACTAGATTGGTGCTACGCTCAGCATTTAGGTGCCATATTCAGAAAAAAGAGTAAGGCGTACCGATGAATAGGTGCCAGAAACAGCTAATTAAGGTCATTTTCCATGATTAGTGCTGGTATCCTCCAAAAAGGTGCTGAGGACCAATTTTGGGGCGAGTCAGCTTTTAGGTGCCAGAAATAGCTTTTCTGGGACGCAATTAAATGGCGTCCGATTACTTTCATGAAACCTACGCAGCTAACGGATGGGGCTGCAGACAAAAGTACGCCAAAAGTACGTCGTGACCGTGGTCTCCACTCTCCACTGCTAAGCGACAATCAAAAGGGACATTGCTCAGCTTGTTTGGCGCACGTGTGACAGCGGCGCGGGGCGCGCCCAACGGCCGCGCCTTCGCTGCGGTTGGCCCACAGCGACCGCACGAACTCTGCGGTTATAACAGCAGTCTACGTCACACACTGCTGGCGCGACTCGAGCTCCTATTGGACAAATTCACGTGGTCTCCGTTGCTAGGCAACAATCTCGTCCATCAGCCAGCGTATGGATGGTGGCAGTGGTTTTGTAGTGCCGGTAACTTTTTTGTCTGCGTTTTAGATCACTTTGTAGCCCCATTAAAAGAAGAAATATCTCACTTTTGTGGTTGCCCATAGTAAGCGCACGGCAGCCTACGTCAGCAGCCTGCGTGCGTTTCTCGGCCTCTCATTGGTCAACAGCACAGTCCTATCTCTTCAACACAGTAGCCACCTAGTGGGCTGTTGGGGAAGCTGTTTTGACAGCAGCGGGCGAACAGAGCTCTGGACTGCAAACGGCCTACAACACCATTCTTGTATGACGTCATATCATACTGAGGTGCTGATTGGTCGGAATTAGATACCTGAAGGTAGTTATCCGCCGTAGTCATTTTTGTTTCATTGTTTTGCGTGTTTTCTTATACGAAATGTAATTTATCGTAATTTATCGTAATAATCGTACCCCATCTACGCTGGAGTACGAAAAACATCATCTCACGCTCTCAGTCCCAGCGGATAAAAACAACACCTAAGAATGATCCGCATAAAACTTGGCAGAAAGCTCGTTAAAGTACTTGGTCTGTATAGCCATGGATGATATAACACTGGATTGGTGTCTCGTGGAAATTAACATTGGGATCCGCGACATTGGGATCAGGCCTGCCATCTAGCGAGAGAATTATCGTAAGTTAGGAGCAAGCCGAGTGAACGCCATCTCTCAGCATTATGACACACGTGGGTGTGGTGTGTTAGTTGGCTTGAAGTGCATATTCCCACGAGTTGGAGGTAATCTTACTGGATCTGAGACGACAAAAAATGTCTTAAATGCTTGAAAGCCAAAAACGTCAAGTAGCCTTAAGGTAATAGCGAAAATAAAATGCGTAAGACGGTGTGTATTGAAACGCCCAGTCCCATCGGCTTGTACGACCTTTTATATGGTCATTTACTCACAATGGTCGGCAGTTTGACAATATGTCATAGGCTTATTCCTTCTCCGAATTTCGCCCGATTTTCTTCATCTTAGTTAATGTTACGGCACGTGCCACGTGCCAACTTAGGGGTGTCGAAATTGTTCCACATAAAGTAACTCCGCAATGACTGGGCCCATTACAGTAAAGCTTCGTCAATAGTTTGGCACCCAGTGGCCAATGCATTTCCATGTGTCACCATGGGGGTGCTACTGCACGTGTGCACGTGCGGGGTGCCGCTTCCATATCTCAAGAACGGCTGGGCGGATAACACTCAAACTTGGTACACAAATGTCACATCGATGCTCGCACTGCATTGCTGTACCCACATTGGTGCAGAGTCGTTAGGAAAACGATGAAATGAGATGCGTGGTGTTTATGCCTTTCTGTTCCAGCAGTTGATTGATCAGCAACAGGAGATCCTTGTTTGTGAAGGGCGAAGGCTTCGTCTCCCTTTTCCATTCCTTGTTTAAAATAACATTAACAATGTACGAAGAAGATCACACATAAAAGTTGTTTTAGGCGGCTATCTTGGGCCAGGGCTGCGAAGTTGTAGTCAGAGCCAGCGATTCTGTTCCGACTCGGAGTCGGTTGATTTTTAAAAGCTGTAGCCCGAGTATGAGTCGAACGTCACCGAAAAGGCATCACTCCACAGACTTACCAGGGCTGCAGAGTCGGAGTCAGAGTCGGAGTCTGTGTGAATTGACAGTTCTGCCCGGAGGAGTCGGAGTCGATGATACCGGAATCGGAGTTGGAGCCAAAGTTACTGAAATTTCATCGACTACGCACCACCGGTTGGGTCCTTTTCATAGAGCGTCTTGAATGACATATTGAGCGGCAATGACGTTAGCAATTCCGTTTAAGTTTTTCATTAGACTTATAGATAGTACTTACGTTCGTTTTGTTCTTTGATCGGACAATTTGTTTGATTTAGGCCAAGTAAAGACTCATGTGAAAAAATAGAGAAAACGACACGTGCTGGCGAAGTCTCCAATAACTCCCTGTTTCACGATTTAATGAGGAAATAACACGGAACTGCTTATCTTATTACTGACCCTGCACATAAATCTATTAATTTCTTCGCTTTTACTGACATATAAAGACATAACCTTTTGAAAAATTGCACAACAAGCCTGCTACTGCACCACACTCCCGTGTGTCACAATGCTAATCAGCGGCGTTCACTCGGCTTGCTCCTAACTTACGACAATTCTCCCGCTAGATGGCAGGCCTGAGCTCAATGTCGCCAAAAACTGCGAAGACACCAATCCATTATTATCTCATCCATGGTATAGCTCAGAGGTAGAGCATTGGAGCGCTAATCCAAAGGCCCGGGGTTCGAATCCCCGTACAGCCCAAATCTTTAACGAGTTTGCAAAAGATGACTGATGTCATCACTGTCAACCGTGGAAGCCGTATGGCTACCCATCTACGCTGGAGTACGAAAAACATCATCTCACGAAATGTAATTTAAAAATTTGCCATATTTTAATCAACATTAAAACATAACTAAATAGGTATAAAAGAGAACTCGATGTATACTTTCCTTGTTTTTAAGAATTCCGGAATTAGATACCCGAGGGAGCAAAGAGGGAGCAAGTTGCCACGCTGATTTGATACCTCATAGTCGAAAGGTGGGCTACTAGAACCGAAAATTGCGGTGTTTGTAAATAAATAAGTGATTTGAGGACACATAATGCCCGGATTTAAACTTCTAAAATTATTTTGAACATAAAATATTTCAGTTTGAGGGATGTTAAGGCCTCCAAGGGTAGGTACTTTTCAGGTATCAAATAGGTTCCTCTGCGAAAGTTCCGTCGTGAAAACGGCTAATGTGAACCAAATGTGAGCCAAACATTTACCAGATAAGCGTCGTGAAACGAGGTGATAGCGGACGGCTGGCCTGCGTTCTCACCTCCACTCCAGCCGGCGTGATGAAGCGTCCGGCGGTGCGCGCCTCTTCGTCTTCAGTCGAGTCGGAAGAGTCGAGCGACGCCTGAGCGATACGGCGGCCAGCCTGCAGCGCCGTGCACAAGCGCAGGCGACACGGCCAGCGGTGGCCGCAGCCAAAGACGAGAGAGAGAGAGAGAGAGAGAGAGAGAGAGAGAGAGAGAGAGAGAGAGAGAGAGAGAGAGAGAGAGAGAGAGAGAGAGAGAGAGAGAGAGAGAGAGAGAGAGAGAGAGAGAGAGAGACGCGGGGCGGGGGACTGCATCGATCAGCGCGCACACGAGCAGTGGCGAGGCGGTCACAGTGACATGCAGCACGCAGCCCAACCATAGCAGGATGACAAGTGTCCCCACTTCCCAGTCGTACGGCAAGCGGCAAAGCTACTGAACTGAAACAAGGTGCGATCACAGCCACACCCGGCTTAATCATTACAAGCATAATTGTGAAAAATAATGATGCAAAACACGGAAAACAGAACCTGGCGGCAACGCTTCCACCCACCTGGACTACCTCCGGCTCCGGCTCTGGACGCTCCGGCTCTGACCCCAGACGCTCCGGCTCCTGCTCCGGCCGCTCCGGCTCGGGCCCCAGACGTTCTGGCTCCGGCTCCGGCTCCGACCCCAGACGCTCTGGCTCCGGCTCCGGCTGGGGCCCCTCGGTGGGCGGTGGCTGCGGCTGGATGTCGGCGGCACTCTCCGGCAGCTGCGGGCCGCAAACCGTGCAGCCAGGTCATGCAGCACTGAGCACGGCTCGTCATGCCAGTCATGTGCAGTCATGCGATCCACAAGAGAAATGTAATGTACAGTCTGTCTTAAAAGTACCGCGCAAAGTGGCGGTGGATCCATCAAGCCTGACCGAGAAAGGGCCTGTTTTAATTTGAAAGTCACCGACCAATTGACCTAGGGAATGGACGAGGATGTCAGTTGCGTCGGTGACCCAAATTTAGGAGGCCCTTGCTCAGTCAGGCTCGATGGATCCACCGTCACTTTGCGCGGTACTTTTAAGACAGACTGTACAGCCCACCGCTAAAGTAATGTAGGGTTTTACCAATCTCAACGGTTGGCTTTGACTGGCGATTGTTTAATGCGGAGTGATCGAAAAGAAGATGTCACTAGCTAAAGTTGCAGCTGCAAGGGTGACGATACATATAAGCTACATTCAGAGTTTCATTGTAGTCTGTCTAATCGTTCCTAAGCTTCAGAAGCAGAACATACCCATGACTGAAACCACACATTACTTCTGCTGTGGACTGTACTATTGAGCGCAGAATCCGCGCTCATACCGGGACCGAAGCGGGGCAGGCCTGGTGTATCTGATAGTGTACCGATTAGTGTGATGCGGAACAGTATCCCATCTAGTCGGCAATTGTCTGGTGAACTTCGGCCAGCCACCGCACGGAGGGCATAACCAGCCCGATTATTGCTCAAAGGCCGCGGGTGCACACAGGGAGTTCGGGTGCGTATTATTTAGGCCAGGGTTCATAATGTCCAGGGCGTGATGTGTCCAGTGCTCGAAATGGCCAGTGCCTTGAATTGGCCAGTGTTCATATTGTCCAGGGATTACATGGTCCAAATGTGGCCAACTGGCTGCAGATAGGGTAAATTCAAAGAGACCAGGGTTCATAATGTCCAGGGCACGATGTGTCCAGTGCTCGAAATGGCCAGGGTTCATAATGTCCAGGGCACGATGTGTCCAGTGTCCTGAAGCCAGATACATAACCACTTAACCTAAAAATATTTGATTTACTATTGCCTGTAATCTCTCCTAAGGCATTGCCTTCGGCACTGCACTGCTTCGCATTGAGCTGGTTCCGTGTTTTTTCATAATGACGTCACTTTCAGTGACTATGTAATCCCTGGACACTATGAACTCTGGCCCATTCAAGGCACTGGCCATTTTGAACACTGGACACATCGTGCCCTGGACATTATGAACTCTGGCCATTTTGAACACTGGACACATCGTGCCCTGGACATTATGAACCCTGGCCATTTCGAACACTGGACACATCGTGCCCTGGACATTATGAACCCTGGCCTCTTTGAATATACCCTATCTGCAGCCAGTTGGCCGCATTTGGACCATGCAATCCCTGGACATTATGAACTCTGGCCCATTTAAGGCACTGGCCATTTCGACACTGGGCATAACGTACCCTGGACATTATGAACCCTGGCCAGAATGAATGCTCCCCCACTGGATGACATAATCCATGCGACTGTTTCCGTACCGAGTGGGGAGGGAGGCCGGGGAAGGTGAGCGATTCATGCGGTAGCAGCCCGCGTGGAGTTGGTGCGGCAGTGTGTATATTGGGATTATTTCTCGGGATTCAAAGCGTAGTTTTGGGTTTGTTCGAAGCTCTTTGATCACAGTGGCTCTGTGCGAGGAGCGGCCCCGGGCGGTCCTAGCAGATAGCCGTTCCCCTACACAGGCAGGCCGCAGACATGGTGCAACAGTGTATTACTGTAATATGGCCGACCAGCCGAGGAAAGACCCTTCTGTTGGAATGCGATTAAAGAGGCTTCTGCGTTTTAAGGTGTGCCGATACGTAGTTTGGGATCGTCCTTAAAGTACTCGCCCTCCTTGCTCTCACCCCCTCGTTTTGTAAATAAAAATAACTCCTGATTTTTTTTTTGGCCTCGCTTCTTGCTTTTCGCCCTGCTCTTCCCAACCATGAGCACACTTTTTAGCTATTGTGAATGGAAGTTTGCTACGTTTCTAAAAAAGTGCTCATCTCGCCTCAATAACAAAATCCGTTTATATCAAATAAGTACCGGGAGCACAAACAACTATCACCGGAAATCGAACCAAACTATCAGCGGAAATTGCTGCAAGTTTCCTATTGGCCACCGCCATTCTGTCTGAACTAGACGTTTTGCTTCTCCACAACTATATGGCAACGTAACGTCATTGTGATATAATAATTCACATTTATTGGGAATGCGTCATAAATGTGTGCCCCTCGGTATTACCGCTAAAAAGTTGCCCGAGTCGGTGCTTGACCCTCGCCCTGGCAGGGGCGTCGATGCGACCCCCCCCCTAAGGTTTTTCGACGATAGCGTAAAAACTTTGGGTCAGGTCACCAAGTCAGAAAAACCGGTACAGTGTCATGGTCAAATTTCAATTTTCTTTTTGCACCTGTCCTACTCACAGTTTTTGACTGATTTCCTTCAAACTTTCAGGGTGTGCTAAGTTCACCGATTTGTATAATATATAGTTCGTTTTTTTTTACGTCACTGATCTGAGGTCAGTTAGAGGTCAATACGTCGTAATGTTAAACCTATGGGAAAATACGAAGTTCGGAAAATACATACTGGAGATATGCGCTTCTTTCTATCATTTTTATGCTTTGAAACCACAGTACTTAAAAGCAGGTCACTTGGTGCTTCTTTGTTTGGTGTACTTGTCCATGGGTCAGGTCAAATAAGGTCAACTGAGGTCAAATGACGTTTTTGCCAACAACTTGGCACATAATGATGCTAGAGCTTACAAAATGGTGTCATTGTGTTCCTTGTGATCAGCCAAATCGAATGATATGCAATATGATGCAAGTTGATTAACTTGAACTTAATTAATTGAATAAAGTTTACCAAAAATTTAAGAAAACAAACTTTTAGTACACTTAAGCAAGCTAAAAAGTATACCATTCGACGCGCCTTGACTTTCTGAGTTCACTGCACTGCAGAGAAAAAATTGAATCCGTATGGGTCAAAACTGTTGAAAATGCTCCCCTGAAAACTCCTGAAAACCATTGATAACACCCTCACTGGCGGATCCAGGGGGGGGGGCATTAGGGGCATATGCCCCCCCCCCGACAGGAGCCTGGGGAGGGTATTCAGTACAAGTATGCCCCCCCCCCGTTCAGACTTACACTTCTTACGCCTATAACGAGGAACTAAATAAAAATGGATTAGAAAGCCTTCCTAATACTACCTTTGTGATCAGAGTCGTTTTAGTAACCTCAATTTAGTTGTCATTGCTTTATTTTGTCTAAAAATATGTTGCTTCTTAGTTCTTACCACAGGGGAGTCATGCCGCTTCAACCCTTTTGAACGTATTGTCTAACGATGGCACTCATATTGCGCAAACCAGGAATCGGCCGCTGCCTATGCTTGGGAATAGGGACGGTTAGAATATGATTTACCTGTATGGCCGCAGCCAGTGCAGCGTAACCGGGGGGGGGGGGGCACAAGGGGCGCGTGCCGCCTCATTAGATGCATGGTGCCCTATGGGTCCGAGAGGCCCTGCAGTGCCAATTGGCCGCTCAGGGTCCAAGCGTGCCTTATTTCGACTGAGGTAAGACCCGCAGGACTCGTGAGAGCACCTCACGGAGTCACGGGCTCCTGAGTCGCCACACATCACATCTCCATAAGGGCCCCACTCCGGCTTCTGAGGGCCCTGTGCTGGCCTCTGAGTGACCTTGCTGACCTATTAAGCGTCAGCTCTAATTATGGTCCTGGCCCATACCCGTATGGAACGGCTCCACACCAGTGTCTCTGAGGGCCCATAACGGCGCCTGTGATGGTCTCACACCGGCGCCTTTGAGGGCCTAACACCGCCAATCTGAGGGACTTACACCAATATTTCTTAAGGCCCTACATCGGCGGCGGCTCTGAGGGCCCCACACTGGCGCCTCTGAAGGTCTTACATAGGCGCATCTGACGGCTACCTACCTGCAACGCTGTGGGCCCCACACTGGTGACTCTGAGGCTCCCAGTGACGCCTGAGAGTACCACGCCGGTCTCCAGGATCCCACAGGGCCCCTGAAGGCCTCTGCTGGCCCTTGCTGGTGTCTTGAAGACCCCTTGCCCCAATGCATGTGTCTCTGAGGAGTGAGGACTCCCACAACGATGTCTTTGAAAGTCTTCACCGGCGACTGTGAGGGCACCACACAGACATGTCTGAGGCAGGGCCCTACACCGCCACCTCTTGAGACACCAGTGTCTCCGAAGGCCCCACATCGGCGACTATGAGGTAGTAGAGCACTTTGGGCCGGATAAATCCGTTATCCACGGATAAATCCGCGGACCGAATAGGATTGGATTCTAAATTTGTTAAAAAAGAACGGATATGGGCGGGCCGGATTTGGGAATTGAAGGTTGAACCCGGATCAAAACGGATCAAAATTTTAACATTCAACATTGAAGTTAAAAATTAACCTAATGTGTTAAGCGGCAGCAGAGGTTTGATTAAAGTAAAAGGCATCATTTTATGACACTCACTTGTCACAAGACTTGTCTTCAAGTGGATAATGTATGCAATGTATGCATGGTTTTTGGAACCATGATGGTCTATGAAATGTATGGCTGTCTGGTCCCTTAGATTGAATTTGTTAGTCCAGTTTTGGGTGAAACCAGTTATTGGTGAAACGGATTATTACGGATATTTTTTGGAAGTTTGGCTGCAATACGGGCCATGGGTGGGCCGGATTCTGATATTCAAAGAAAGGCGGATAATGGGCGGATCTGGATATGACTTGCCGGATATGGGCCGGGCCGGATCCTAAAAAGCCTATCCGTGAAGTGCTCTACTCTGAGGGTCCCACACCGGCGCCTCTGGGGCCCCTACCAGTGCCTCTGGCAGCCAGCCACCGGTAACTCTGTAGGTCCTACACCGGTGACTCTGAGGGCCCCACCGGCGTCTGAGAGTACCATGCCGATCTCTAAGGACTCCACAGGGCTCCTGAAGATACTGCCGGCGCTCACTTGCCGGCCTGTGAAGGCCCATTGTTGGCATCATACGGCCCGTTACCAGCCTCTGAGGGCCCTTTGTCGGTCTCTGAGAGGTCCTACTGGGTTATTAAGCATTCGCATTTCGCACCAACAACTCCAAGGGCCCCACACACAGCCATCTGTGAATGGTGTGGGCTCAGCGCCACACCAGTGTCTGAGGCACCACAACGGCGTCCATGTGAGGGCCTCACACCAGCACCTTAGAGGGCCCACACCGGCTCCTTTGTGGTTCCTGCACCAGTGCCTCTGAGGGCCCCACACCACTGCCTCTGGGGAACCCACACCGATACCTTTGATGGTCCCACGCCAGTACCTCTTAAGGTTCCACACCGGCGGCCCTGGGTCGGCTCTATACACCAGTCATCCTGAGGGCCCCACGGGCCCCACCAATTTTCGTCGATTTCTGGCGCTGCCCGGGTATTTGTCCCAAAAGCCTCCTCCTCCTGGATCTGCCAATGGGGGTCAGGTGTCCTACCATTTCTGTTAAAAAAACTCGTGTCAGGGCTATGACGAAAAATAAGTGGCCTAAATCCGATGAGAAAACAGGATTTGGGGGTACCCTAGGTTTGTCTCCGTGACCTGGTATGCCCCCCCGCGCTGAAACCCTGGATCCGCCAGTGAACACCCTTTCCAGCTGAGCCCGCGCCCCGCTGGGGGGGGGGGGCAGAATCTGCCCCCCCTCCCGTTTTTCGCCAATAACTTCTAAACGCGTTACGCCAGCGACGTCAAACTTTCAGTACCTTATCATACATCAATTTGACACGTTCCCTGAAAATTTGAGCGAAATCCGTCGGACAATTGTGGAGAAATTGACGTTTTAGTGACGTCATGTTCGCCATTTTCGCTTCAAAAACGGCAAAATTTCAAACGCCGCTAACATCTTCATTTTTGAACGAATTAAGACGTAACAAAAAAGGTTATACGTGATTCTACTTTGTCTATCAAATGGCTATCTCGGTTTTTTGAAAATTTTGGATTTTGGCCCAAATTTTTTCAAAAAACTGACTTTTTTGGAAAAATAATTATAAAATCCAAAATTTTGAGTGTATCGAAAAAACCGGAATATATGTCAGAGAAGTGGTCTTTGTGCACCTACATACCAATTTTTAGAAGAATCGGTTCAAAAATGTAGGAGTTATTCAAAATTTTATGACGTCACGACAAATCAAATTTTTGAAAAATGACTTTTTTGGAATTTCTAGACCTCGTACGGGAACAAAAGTAGCACCATTCGATTCGCCGTGAAAATCTGCATCAGATAGACACCTTTTTAGACCTTAACAACCAACTTCAAAATTTGACCTCACTTGACCTGACCTTGACCTGACCTCGACCTGAAATTTATCCAGAGGTGGTCCATATCACTTATTGAGTGTGCCTATTGAATTCTATGAGTAAAATGACCCATTAAACATGTGTCGCACATGCCCTTTTCTATATTTTGTTTTTGGTGACCTGACCTGACCTGACCTGACCTTGACCTTGACTTTGAATGACAGTGTATGCAACGAATATTGTCTTGGTAGTCTAAGAACACGTTTTGGGCAATCAGTCTCAGTCCATTCTTCGGCAACTACGGTGCAAGGCCGATACTGTAGAAACTTGCATTTTGTACCCTTGACCTGACCTTGACCTGACCTCTGACCTACTTAAGCAAAAAAAATTTGGGCTCTTAAGATCCGCCTTGTTGAGAGCTTTCGATTGCCGTTTTCCCCGTCTTTCTACGACCATCGGTTCGGAAGTTAGACAGGGGGGGCAGAATCTGCCCCCCCCCCCCCCAGCAGGGCGCGTATGGCTGAATAGCCCAGCGGGGCGCGGGTTATGGAGTGTGTTCTAGGGTAACTTCGAGCCTTCCTCATTTTGCGAAAGAGTTTTCAAGAGTTCTTAAAGTGACCATCCCACCTTAACATTAGTTTTGAGTTGAGATAGCCAAATTGGTGGCCATGGCCTGCAAATACCGGTTTGGGCACTCACAACATCGAAAAATGCTTTAATTCGGAGATACGGAATTTCATACTTGCAGTTTTCGGATTCTAAGGGGCTAATGCATTGGGATGCCCCTTAGAATTGTGACGTCAGCGGCGATCAAAAGATTTTAAAACCTTATACTAGCATCTTTGTGAAGCAGTGGTGGTATATGCTATTTGCACGCAACATCTGCCGCAAACGCCGCACTTCCGAAATGAAGTCACTAGAAACAGCGGAGATCTCCAAAAAGTAAACAAAAGTAAAAGTCTAATATCTTGAAAACCGGTGAATATTTTTCGGTGAAATTTGGTAGATATTCGTTTTTGCTCTTTCTGAACCGAGCGACATCACTTTCATGCCAATTCATCAACTTTTTTGAAGGTGGGAGGGTCCCTTTAACCCTCGCATGTGTGCGGCGTTTTCCAGCTTCTAATGTGTAGGGGGGGGGGGGTCGGTTGGACCCCCCCCTTGCCGTTTGGCCCCTGATCGAGCTAGAGCTTCGCGGAAAAAACGAGCGTGTTGCACGTGACGAGAGGAAGCCGATGATACCTAATTTTAAGGTCTTAGGTCATTGGTTGACCTTCCAGGTCAGGTCAATGACCCAAAGTCGGGAAAATCGGGACCTGTTAGAAAGTCGTAAAGTGTGGCTGCTAAGGGGTTTTTCGGGGTGCTGATCACGAATATCGTGTTAGTTTTGATCACAGATGATGTCTTGAAGCATTTAGACCAGGTCGGGTCAGGTCAGGTCAGGTCAACCAGTAGGCGTCGTGACGGGTATTCGTAGTACGTGTCAACCGCCTCTGACAGCTTCGTAACATGTTACGAAGTCACCAAAACTACTTCGTAAATGTTCAAATGGTTGCTAAATTCGAATTCAGCTCCAAAAACTAGCCTAGAAACATGTAAAACTCGAAAAAGTGACCCGAGGTCACCCGAGGTCACCAAAGGTCAATGACCTGACCTGACCTTCAGGTGACCTTGACACACACGGGAGTAACATCAAATCACATGTTTGAACGTTTGAAACCACGAAAAGCTTGCAAACACGCGGCTAGTGCGAGCCGACATACGCGAAATCGCGATTCCGGCCAAACATGGTCTCGGAAAAGAGGTCACAGGTCAAAGGTCATTTGGGTCAGGGTCATGAAATTTTCAGGGTAGGTGTAAAATTGATCAATACGAGGGTACTGAAAGTTTCGTCGCGATCGGCCGCTTTTTACGCGAGTTATTCGCGAAAAACCATGGGGGGGGGTCCATCCGACCCCCCCCCCCCCTACACATGCGAGGGTTAATGGATGACGAAATGACTCCATGTGTGACACTCCATAACTCTGTGACGCAACTCTCCATTACTCCCGAAAAAAAATTCCCGAACGTTCCGACAGGAGTAAAAGTGAGTTACGAAGGGTTTTTAGCATACCTTGCGAGGCTGCCGGCGGCCGCCATCTTTTGCGAGTAGTATACAGCACGTTGTGCGGGGCAGTGCGGGGCGGCGGGCGAGGTGTTAGTGAAGAGCGTGTTGACTTAGACGGACCTGACCAACACAGTGACGGATAATTGGACCTGACCTTGGACTTAAAGGTAAGCTTAGCTGTATTTCTCACCATGCTTTTATAATGCAAAGTGCTATAATGCTGTGATGAGAACATATGGTACCTATGTTATTGATGGGCTGCAATGGTCTCTGGAAGGGTAATTGATTTGTTTCGTTCCTGAGTGGGATAAAGATTGGAAATAGCATGCTCGGAGTTTTTAGGTATTGGCAAATATCATACATTATTTCCCTCGAATAAATTGGAAAGTTAGGATTATACAAGCTTTACACGCCATGAATCCTATTGTTATTACCCAATTGTTTTAACGTCCATGTCAATAACAAATATCAAATTTGAAGGGCTTTCAAAGCAGAGCTAGAAATTTAGACTATTTTGGCATAAGCCCTGATTTTTTCTAGCCCCTATATAAAAAAAAAAACAGTTACCACTGCCACTGCCCAATGATGGAAACCATCCACAAACCAGTGTTTAGATAATTTTTGCATACATTTTTGTATTTTCTTTGAAGTGTCCATAAATTGAATTTCGTTATTTAATGCTAACATGGGTACCTATGGAGCGTATTACGTCATTAGCTTATTTTTAGCGACCCGCTCAACTTTTTGAGTGCTCGAGTACGTTTTATAGCATTTCCCTACTGTGTCTGCAACTAAGATGGAGGCTGTTTACTGTCACTGAAACTTAACAAAATTGTACTTTATCAAAATTGTAGTGCATAAAAAGTATGCTAACTTTGCAATCTCTTGTTTTCATTATTTTCACATCATGTGCCGAAATGCAGTATCAGTGCCAACACGCCAGTTCGCGTGTGTCTCGTCTCGTCTGTCTTGTCTCATCTGCCTACCTCTTAGTCTCCCCCCTCATTTCTTCCTTCTAGATCTTTCCTCGCTTCCTTCCTCACTCCCTCCTTCCCTCCTCTCTCTCCCTCTCTCCCTCCCTCCCTTCCTCCCTTCCTTCCTTCCTCCCTTCATCTCTCCCCTCCTTCCCTCTCTTCCTCCTTCACTATTTCCCTCCTTCTCTTTTTTTCTTTCTCCTCCATTTCCTCCCACGCAATGTTAAGTGCATCTATAATTTCATGGTTATGAACATTTTGCAGGGGATGAGCTGGAGAACCTGCAGCGCATCCCGCAAGAGACGTCGGAAGCCAACGGAGGCCCGCAAAATATCCATCCCACCATCGTGAAAGGAGAGCCGGACGGAGAAGACGCGGTATTCGTCGAGGCCCAGGAGGTGGTAGCGGCACCACCAGACCAAGCATTCCTGCTGTGGTAGGCCGCCTTTTGGATTTTTAACATCAAAACTCGCGACCGTGAAGCATGGAGTGAGATCCCCGGAGAGCGTGCCGCGGCGGGATGTCGAAAGCGTTTGTCAATTTGTTAAGCCTCCCGCCACCGTGAACTATGAATACACATATCTTGAAATACATTTTTTATCTCTGCTTCGGTACACGAGCTTAGGGTTGTTGCGCTATTCGTCCAGCATTTATTTTCGGGGGAAGGGAGACTGGAGCGGAGTTATGGGAAGTTTGGGGGAGTTTAATGTGGAGTAACTAGAGGATGGTGCTTTTCGTTTTGCTCTATCGTAATTAGATCAAAAGTTATAAGCTAAAAAAATGTAAAAAAAAAAATTGGTTGCACTTTGGCGTTGTTTGGGTCAAATGTGAATAACACGGCACTGACACACCCTCCAGTTCAGGTCAAGTTCATGTCAGTGACCTCATCTCATCTCATCTCATATATTTAACACATTCATTTGAAACAAACAATCAGTGTCGCCTCGATTGGCGCAAAAGTGCCGGAGCACTTAACTCGGGGCGCCTCTCGAGTCCGCACAATCACACTGGGTGCCGCCCACAGCCTCGCAGCCGCTGCCCGCCACCGCGCAGACCGCTCTACAATAGATATAAAGGCGCCGGCGCCGAGGGCAGCGCTCAAGAATGGCCTAGAGGATGGCCTACATGGCGGCCATTCTTATAAAGAAAAAGGACGGAGGGACGGAAGGAAAAAAGAACTCAATGAATTAAACGATTCCGTCCTTATTGGTTATCATAAAGGTTCCGTCCCTCTACCCCTCCCCCTTCGTTGTTTTGCTAGGATGCGTTTTTCGTCTAAATGAACAAGAGCTTTAGTAAATGAAACAGGAATTATTTCCTGCAATATTTTCTTATAAATTTCGTCACAAAGAATGCAATAAGACTAAGAAAATACTGTGTAATCGCTATATAGGTATAATAAAATGAGAACCTGCAATTATTTGGGATCATATTTGAATTTTTACGGGACCGGGGGGCTGTTGTCTGCTACGATCAAGATACATCAAGCCTTGGCTACGAATCTACGATCAAGGATATAATAGATAGGCGAAGTATGTAATATGTTGCAGTCTTTCCTGCTAGGCTGAAACCCACCAAAGATTGTTTTTGCGTATAAATGTGGTAATGCCTATGTCTTACTCAGTGATAGGGTGTCTAATAAGCGGTAAGGGAACAACGCATGGACACCCTGAGTCAGTGGCGCAGCCAGGATCTCGTTTCGGGGGGGTCATCGCCTCCAAAGCGGGCCCCCTAGTGTGCGGGCCCCCACCCATTTTTCAGAATATTTCCATATTTCATACGCATTCTGCTGAACGGGCCCCCCTTTACCTACACACGATAACCCTGAGCGAGTTTGAATCGGAAAATTTTGATAGAACAATAGCTCGGTAATCACCCGGTGTTCAATTTCTACGCGAATTGACCATAACAGAAATATGTGACTATGAGGATTGAGGTATGAATACGTAATCTTTCGAGGCCGCCCCTTCCGCAATATGCATAGCATATACATATGTTATGTAAACGGAGCTGTTGCCTGCTTCTATCGGACAATATTTAAGTATTTCCATGTGCCTGTCCTAAATCATCTATTGGCTGCTGTAGGAGATTGTGCCTTTTATCCTTCTTCATTACGTGAATTCGCTCACAAGAAGTTTTAACCCTCGCCGGCGCAGGGGGAGGAGAGATGATGCAACCCCCTAAGGGTTTTCGCGAATAACTCGCGTAAAAAGTGGCCGATCGCGACAACTTTTTCAGTACCCTCGCGTTGATTAGTTTTACACCTACCCTATAGAAATTGCATGACCCTGACTCAAATGACCTTTGACCTGTGACCTACTTTCCTAGACCATGTTTGGGCAGAATCGCGATTTGGCGTATGCCGGCTCGCATTAGCCGCGCGCTTGCAGTCTTTTCGTGGTTTCAAGCGTTCAAACATGTGAGGTTGATGCTGCCCATGCATTAGGGGGGGTGTCAAGGCTACCTGAAGGTCAGGTCAGGTCATTGAATATGATGACCTCGGTACTTTTCGAATTTTACAGTTTCTATGCTAGTTTTTTGGAGCTGAATCCGAATTTAGCAACCATTTGAACATTCACGAAGTAGTTTTGGTGCCTCGTAAACATGTTACGAA
>NW_024883601.1:0-66927 GCF_019059575.1 Amphibalanus amphitrite
ATAGTACCCACAACTTTAAAAAAAAAAAATCCACCACCTACGTCTTGCTGTATGATTTTACTTCGATTTCCATGTGACGTCACAATACTTCCATGTCCGGTGGTGTCCGGTGTGCTCAACCGGACACCACCGGATATGGAACGGATATTAACGGATGACAACGGACATCACCGGACGCTGACAGTTCTCGTCCGTTTCTCGTCCGTTGGTCCAATCCGGTGAAGTGTGACCGAGGCTTTAAATTTTATGCAATAATCGTGAAAGACGTCTGCCTCTGTCAATTACAGATAGTGTCGGCGGCTTCCAGCCGATCGAGGTCTGCGAAAGTTCTTGCAAGCTTTCCGATCGATCGAGTGGTTGCAGTCACATAAGCATCTGCTGCAGACAGTGGCGTAGCCAGAGATCAGCGAAAGGGGGGGCCATGGTGCTCGAGGGGGCGACTTTTTCCCTTGAGAGGGGCGCCATTGTCAGCTAGTGACAGGGGTGTCAGGCTAAAATGTAACGTCATGTTCATGCATGATTTACTATAGGTGTTGCAAAATACATAAGAACCAGCTTTCGCTGATTTTCATAAAGTCCAATTAATGCAATTTGCAGCCTGGTGTTTTTTTTTTATCAAAAAACCTTGATCTAGATGAATTTTTAGCATGATATAGGAAACGAGCTCAGGCTACGGACATTTTATTCTCAAAATACGCATCCATGCGAATTCGAAACGGTAAAATAACTATACGTTGATCGATAGGCAGAATCTTTATTCTTTGCAAAAAAAAAAGAAAAGAAAAATATACGGGCTCACTCACTGATCCGAAGTGACCTGTGGGCTGCAGCCTGTGGTCGACCGGGGTTGCCGTGTTTAGAATATCAGAGCGCACGTATGTAGGATACACGCTGCGACTTATTGCCTAAATTGGAATCAAGGAAAGACTTGAACAATTAAGACCACGAGATCCACCATGAGATCCCAACTCATTGTCATACCAGCAGCGACTGCAGTCAGAGGCGACCGAACGCTGACATACGTTCTGGATTTTTTCTCCACACATCCCCTTTACAATTCGATGTCTAGTGCGTGCAGCCCCTACTTCTGGACATGCATGACTGCCTCCAGTGACTGACTGCCACGCCTCCAGAGGGAAACAACTCCAAAAATAACAGTTTTTATTAAAATCGTTTTCTGCAATAGCTTTTGACTCAAGACAGTGACGACATTTATTTTGCCAGCATCGTATTCCTCTCGTCGAAACGCGTCGAATGAACTATACGTTGACCTTGAAACGTCATTTTGAAAATTTGACCTCAGGTCAAGATCATGACCTTGATGGACAGGGTCATGCTGCATATCACTCGATCCGTATCGTCGAGCTGAACACATCTGACGTGTTTTCACCGCTTTAGCAAGTCTCTATCAAAAGGTATAGCCAAAGAAATGCTGGTGACCGTTCATGACCTGAGATGACCTCAGGGGCACACAGAAGGGTCACAGGTGCATTTTATCGATTCAGTGTGTTATGTTTACCTATGTACCGATGTTTGAGAGGGTTTTGAACCACATTCGTCCAAAAGAGGCGCATTTTAATTTTCTCCAATTGACTTATACCTAATGGAGAAGTCGCAAAATTGACCTGACCTTAGGTCATGGATATCAAAAGTCCGAGATAAACATTTTATACATATTCTTAGTCTTATCAATCTCTGATAGTTTTAAAAGTGATCGTTCCGTCGGTGTGGCGTACGCTGGGGCGGCACCGCACTGCTAGGCGGGGGCGGCATCACAATAATGGGGGGGGCAATGCGCTGGGGGCAGCACTTGCATTGAGGGTTTTTTTCTCATTTGGGCTGAAGATGACACTCAAGAATAAGAATGGATAATTTTCCACTCTCACATTTTGGGTGGCTAGAATTTTCCACTCAGACACCAAAGAGAAATCTGATGTTTGGGACACTGTTCACCAAAAGCGTACATAACTTAGTTTTTTTAGAAAAATATTAGGGTTGCACAGTGCGCTTGGGCTTTTGAGTCAATTCTTTTCCATGCGACACCAATAGCCTTAATGATCATTTTCAGAGATGTTGGGGCTGCTGCTACAACCCCCTTTTGGGGTTCCCGCTGCAACCCACTTTACTAAAGCTGCAATCGTGCTGTTCACAATTCCTCCCGATCCACCCGACAACGCCCGATCCCGTCCGACCGCTTCCGAATCTCCGACTAGTCGGCGAGCGATCCACTCAGGGCTCGCTGATTTTGAACATCCGACCGACCGTAAGTTATTGTCCAAAGTTTTATCTGCGTCAATATTTTGTGCATACTTGTGCGATTTTATGTGCACCGCCGGAGTATCACCACTGAGAGGGTTGTGGGTCCCTACTCTCTAGGTACTCTCTCCTCTCTCTGAAGAGTCGGGGGAGGGGTCGAGGCCCGTTTTTTTACATTTTATATGCCATCCTGACGCTTTTTTTGCAGAATAAAGTGGTCGAAATCTGGGGAGAAATCGAAAATTGGGGGGGGGGGCTTTGGCTACGAAGGTCAGTCCATGTCGCTGCCCAAGTGGCCCACCAGTCAAAATTCCTTAGCCGAGGCCCTGCAGTGTCTGTGTGTCCCTGACTGACCTGCAGCGGTGACGCTGTCACAGAAAGCACCTGTTCATTGCCCAATGGATCCAGCCCAGTTCCGGCCGGCCGAGTGCCCGCACGTACGCAGCCAGTGTTACGGTCTGTGTTCGATCTATGTTACGGTCTGTGTTCAATCTATTTTACGCCCTGTGTAACGACCTGCGTTACGGTTTGTGTTACGGTCTGTGTTACATACCCTGTTCTGGGCGGTCTCCACCTTGACCCTCTTAGCGTCCCAGAGTCGGTACTGGTAGACGTGCGCGTTCTCTGCCGAGACGTCCCGCAGGTGAACGAGCAGGTTCTGTAGGCCGACCAGCGTCTCAGCTGGCACCTGAGAAGGTCAGGGGAGGGTAGGGGAGGTCAGTGGTATACTGGTGTCTGACATAGACCAGCGGACAGGGGGGAGGGGAGAGGGAGAGGAGTCTGGTGGCGCAGTAGGACCGTTCCGCGCTTGAAAGTGGACACATCTGAGGACCGTTCCGCGCGCGCTGACACTGCCTCTAGAACCGTTCTGCGAGCAGTCAGACATGCAGACCGGATTGATGTTTTGAAACTTTGACATAATAAACTTTAATTAATTCGACACAGGTAGCCTAACCGCATGTGTTTTTTATATCGCGGACAAAAAAGTGGGGATTGTTAGGGTTAAGCAGGGAGTCACCGATGTTAGATCCCTCTCTGGGTCCTTTCATAGGTCACGGTCCTGACCCGAGATAGCTGAGCTGTGTCGCAGCCCTGACCTCAGGGCTCAGACAGCTGAGCTGTGCACGCCGTCGGCTCGGCCGTCAGTCGCCACAGCCGCTGACGCCAGTGTCCAAACAGCTCCAAACAATATCCGGCCCTGTATAGCAGGATAAGCCATCAGAGGCGGGAGTGATCAATGGAGGGACGCGAAACACTAACGCCAAGGGGATGACAACTGCTGAGGAATAAAGAAACTACATGCAGGTACACTGGGAACACGTCATGCTAGAGTTGACGTGTTCCCAGCCAGTCCTGTACCATGCAACCCGTTCCGGTGATCACTCCCGCCTCTGATGGCTTATCCTGCTATACAGGGCCGGATATTGTTTGGAGCTGTTTGAACACTGGCGTCAGCGGCTGTGGCGACTGACAGCCGAGCCGACGGCGTGCACAGCTCAGCTGTCTGAGGTCAGGGCTGCGACACAGCTCAGCTATCTCGGGTCAGGACCGTGACCCCCTATGAAAAGACCCAGAGAGGGATCTAACATCGGTGACTCCCTGCTTAACCCTAACAATCCCTACTTTTTTCTCCGCGCTATAAAAAAACACATGCGAGTTATAAAAAAACACATCCCTATCAACCAGTCCCAAACAGTGTACCAAATTTGAGCGCAATCGGCGTGGCAGTTCAGGGTTCAAGATATATGAGCAACCCAAAATCGCTACTGCAGCAGAATAACGAACACTCTTGGCCCTTCACGTCGCACGTGTCACGACGCTCACCATGATACATCAGTTGTAGTCAATAACTCACCAAGATACATCAGTTGTAGTCAATAACAAGATGGAAGGGAAAGGATTACGCAACAAAGAGTAACGCAGGTCAATCAGCCCAGCGGTTGCTGACTTACAAGCCTATTAAAAACGTTACAGGAATACGCTTCGCTAGCTCAATCGTAATAGACCTAGAAAAAGACCTAGGAGTTACTATTGACAAGAAACTATCATTCTCAAAACATGTCATGAACCAGGTTAACAAGGCCAATAGAATTCTCGAAGTCATCAAACATACCTTTGCAAACATTGACAGTGATGTCTTTCAAGCCTTGTATAAGAGCATCGTGAGACCCCATCTTGAGTATGCCGCTGTTATATGGAGCCCCAAATTTAAGAAGGATAAAGACGCACTCGAGCAGGTGCAACGGCGGGCAACGAGACTGGTGAAGGGGCTGTCTCACCTGTCATACTCCGATCGTCTCAGAAGCCTCAATTTGGCTACCCTTGAATTCCGAAGGCAAAGATCAGATATTATCGAGACATTTAAAATCCTAAAAGGCTTCGACACGGTGAACTACCAAAGAGAGTGCTCGTGTTGTCGCAACAGCATGTTCAGATACAGATACAGATACAGATACAGATGTGTATTCATCTAGGATCCACAATAAAAGTGGCTTTTCACCAGACACGTAAAACCAGATAAAACGGGGAACATATAGACAGTACGAGTAGGCATAGATATCACTGGCAAACACAAACAAGCGTGCGACTGGAACAGGTTCAGACAGCTACTCGGCGTCTCGACATGATCACACGCTTCACATTGGCGCGAAACGCTGGTATATACGGGCTCAACTCGGCACCGTTTAACATCGCGACTCCTCTAATACATAGTCGACGTCTCCCCGTCTCTGTTCGGGCCCGTGGCTGTGTTATCAGCCCTGCGTTTCGGGTGTTGTGGTCGTGTATGTCGCGGGCTACAGGACCGATGGTATCACTGATATGTTCAGGAGTACCCGATGTGATGGCTCGGTGGACTGCGCAGATAGTGTGGTACTCGGCTAATTCGTCTGCCCGCAGCCAGCCGAGCTGCTGTATGACGTCAGAGATGTGGTCGCTGCGTCTACGGCCACTGACGACTCTGGCACAGAAATTGAGAATTTTCTGGACACGAGCCATCTGGGTCACACCGCACGACCCATACACGCTTATACAATACCGCACGATCGATATGACTAGGGCTTGAACAACTACCTTACGTGTGTTTGCTGGCATCACGTGGCGGGCATGACTGAGAGCGATTAAAATTCCTGTGCATTTTGATGCCATGGCGGTGATGTGAGCTTGATAGTTCAGATGGCGGTCGAGATAAAGTCCGAGGTTCTTCACCGTCCCTGCATCGACTACAGTTGAACCACAAAAGTTGACAGTGACGGGCGGGAGTCCACGCAACATTGCTGGTGTGCCCAACACCAGCATCTGTGTTTTGGCGGCGTTAACTTTCATGCCATTGTGGCAAAACCATCGGTAGGCGGCGTCGAGTGCGGCCTCAGTGCGTGAAATGATACAATCCAAATCCCGTTTCTTTCCAGTGACCAAAATTTGAGTGTCATCTGCAAACTGTACTATGGTGACTCCGTCGGGCATGTGCAGACTGAGATCGTTAGCAAAAAGCATGTACAAGGCACAACTGAGACTACCTCCCTGGAAAACACCAATGGTGTTTTCTCTCGGTCGGGAGGTGATACTGGAGCCGTCAGCGGCGCGGACTCTGACCTGTTGCACATGCCCAGCCAAATAGTTAGCGAACCAGTCGGTGTCGATACCGTATAGGCTAAGTTTTTGCAGGAGTTTTTGGTGAGACACGACATCAAAACATTTTGAAAGATCCAGTAAGACCAAAATTGAAATTTCACCGTTGTCCATGGACTGAAGAATGCGGTCAGTAATGACGTTGAGGGCCGTCTCAGTGGAGTACAGTCTCCTGTACCCGTGTTGTTCGGCTGCCAGCAGAGAATGCTCGGATAGGTAGTCGATCAGCTGGGTTTGAACTATGCGCTCAACTATTTTCATTATGCCTGGTAAAATGGAAATAGGGCGCGTGTCTGCTGGCGTGTTCCCTGCTTTGCCTTTCGGTATTGGTGTCACTATCGCGTGCTTCCATCCAGGTGGAATGAGACCAGTCGATAAACTGGAGTTCACGATGTCGAGAATAGCATGGCCAATGCCGGGAAAAAACGTCTGCAACATTCTAACACTAACACCGTCAACTCCGGTGGCCGTTGACGGTTTCATACTCAAGAGTGTGGAGTACAGTGTGTCAATATCGGTGGGTTGGACCTTGAACGTGCCTGAGGTAACGCGCGGCAGCCTGACAGGAACCGGAGCGGCGGGACACGGCACGGCAGCGGCTGTGGCAGGTCCTATAGTGACATAGTAGTCATTTAGTGCGTCGGGCGTGACCGCAGGTGGGTCGGCATGTTGCTGCTTGCGTCCTATCACGGGCTGTAGAACACGCCACAGACTGTGCCACCCTCCACGGTTAATCTGCTGCTGATAGAAGGCTCGACAGTCGCCTCGAATCGCAGCCTTACACAGCCTATTCACCTCGCGATACTCGTCCCGGGAGCCGCGTGTCAGAGCCGCGCGCCGCAGCCTGAGCAGCTCCTGTGTATCAGGCGATACCGGGGGAGTAGCTGCCGGTCGGACTGTCACCCGGCGAACTGGGGCCACGGTATCCAGCTGTCGCGTAAACAGTTCACAGAAGGCATGCCATTTCAGTGCGGGGCTGTCAGACAGGTACACACCGGACCAATCACAATCAAACAGCTGGCGATTGAAGGCAGCAACATCAACACGACCGAAACAGCGCCGCTCGACTCTCTGCTGGTTTACACTGCCGGGGGGACCCTGCCGCTCCAGAATAACGCGGGTAAAGTCGTGTGGACCTCCGAAGTGACACCGGGTCACGCCGGCTCTGCGCACAAGGTCCGGGCGGTTCGTGGCAACAACATCGAGAAGAGAACCGGCAGGTCGGTAGGTGGGACGATCACGGTTAGCTATGGTCAGTCCGTAAGTGTCAAACAGGTCGGGCAACATGCGTTCGCGGGCACTACTCCTGGCCTTAAGTAAACAACAGTTGAAATCTCCGGCAATAACAAGGGTGGAGCGAGGGTAATTGGCAAGCATAAACTGCATCTGGTTCTCAAGTGACTCTAGATCGGCAGACACTTGCTGTGTGTTGTTTGAAGGCACTCTGTAGGCTGATGCAACCAATAGCGACTGACGTTTACTGACGTGCACCAAAACCCAAACAATCTCAAGGTTCGTGTTAACATCACCGGTGAAAGGCGTCTTCAGCTGCTCACACTTAAAGCTGTCTCGAACCAGCACAGCGACACCGCCCTTACCCTTCGGCAAGTGCGAACGGCTCGGGCGGTCGCAGCGAAACAGTTTATATCCGCTCACCGGGAGAAGACGGTCAGGTACGTTCGGTGTCAACCAGGTTTCAGCAAGGGCCAGGACATCAAAGCCGTACGTTCGGTCGATGTCGCTACAGAGCTCGGGCATCTTGGGCTTCAACGACTGGATGTTCAGGTGACCAATAATGAGCTGTTGCGCACTCACGTCGCCGTGCCGCCGCCAGTCTACTCCGCCCCGCCGGCGGAGTAGACTCTCTTAGCCGTACCACCCGAAGTCATGGTCAAAAGCAGCAGGTTCAGCATCAGTTGGGACCTAGGAAAGCCTTCTTCGCGGCACGAGTGACTCGGGCGTGGAACAAGCTGTCTAGGAATACTATTGAAGCACCAAATGTCGATGTTTTTAAGTTCAGACTTGGGAAAGAATGGAAGGACCACCCCGACAAGTTTAACTACAACTTCTCCTACCAATGCTCAAGAGTGGCTACTCATCGTATTAACAACAGTAGCTACTGTCACTAACAACAGTGGTCGTCATTTTATGGCGACAACAAGCATGGCAGCCAACTCGTCTTCATCAGAAGAGGAGGAGGCGCCTCTTGAGTAAAGGGTCTTATTACTCGAAAGGGTATCTAATGACCTTTACTTAAGGTAAATACTTAAGGTAAATACTTAAGGTAAATACTTAAGGTAATAGAGTAGACATTATAGACAATAGACTTTTGCATTTTCTAGGTGCAACAAAACCTACCGCTAAACAGTTTGCTAAACAGTAAACAGTTTGCCGACACAGATAAGAAGTGCATCTAAAAAGGAATTGATTAAATATCTTCAAACAAAGGAGCACACAGTTTAATTGTCATACATGGGACACATGGTTATTTATATCTTCGCGTATGGATTGCTTCACACTGCGCCGAATATTGTGTTAGTCGATTAAGTGTTCATATATGAATATGTGTGAAATTGTATGCATGTGTGCGTCTGTTTGTGCTATGCCACCGTAATGCCCACTGTTCTGTGGTTGGTGGATGTTTGACATAATAATAATAATAATAAAACCCGCGAGACCTGTACCATGCACAAGGGCGCCGGGTGCAGTGTCTGTGTGTCCCTGACTGACCTGCAGCGGTGACGCTGTCACAGAAAGCACCTGTTTATTGCCCAATGGGTCCAGCCCAGTTCCGGCCGGCCGAGTGCCCGCACGTACGCAGCCAGTGTTACGGTCTGTGTTCGATCTAAGTTACGGTCTGTGTTCAATCTATTTTACGCCCTGTGTAACGACCTGCGTTACGGTTTGTGTTACGGTCTGTGTTACATACCCTGTTCTGGGCGGTCTCCACCTTGACCCTCTTAGCGTCCCAGAGTCGGTACTGGTAGAGGTGCGCGTTCTCTGCCGAGCCGTCCCGCAGGTGAACGAGCAGGTTCTGTAGGCCGACCAGCGTCTCAGCTGGCACCTGAGGTCAGGGGAGGGTAGGGGAGGTCAGTGGTGTACTGGTGTCTGACATAGACCAGCGGACAGGGGGGAGGGGAGAGGAGTCTGGTGGCGCAGTAGGACCGTTCCGCGCTTGAAAGTGGACACATCTGAGGACCGTTCCGCGCGCACTGACACTGCCTCTAGAACCGTTCTGCGAGCAGTCAGACATGCAGACCGGATTGATATTTTGAAACTTTGGCATAATAAACTTTAATTAATTCGACACAGGTAGCCTCACCGCGTGTGTTTTTTATATCGCGGACAAAAAAAGTGGGGATTGTTAGGGTTAAGCAGGGAGTCACCGATGTTAGATCCCTCTCTGGGTCCTTTCATAGGTCACGGTCCTGACCCGAGATAGCTGAGCTGTGTCGCAGCCCAGACCTCAGACAGCTGAGCTGTGCACGCCGTCGGCTCGGACGTCAGTCGCCACAGCCGCTGACGCCAGTGTCCAAACAGCTCCAAACAATATCCGGCCCTGTATAGCAGGATAAGCCATCAGAGGCGGGAGTGATCAATGGAGGGACGCGAAACACTAACGCCAAGGGGATGACAACTGCTGAGGAATAAAGAAACTACATGCAGGTACACTGGGAACACGTCATGCTGGAGTTGACGTGTTCCCAGCCCGTCCTGTACCATGCAGCCCGTCCCGGTGATCACTCCCGCCTCTAATGGCTTATCCTGCTATACAGGGCCAGATATTGTTTGGAGCTGTTTGGACACTGGCGTCAGCGGCTGTGGCGACTGACGGCCGAGCCGACGGCGTGCACAGCTCAGCTGTCTGAGGTCAGGGCTGCGACACAGCTCAGCTATCTCGGGTCAGGACCGTGACCTCCTATGAAAGGACCCAGAGAGGGATCTAACATCGGTGACTCCCTGCTTAACCCTAACAATCCCTATTTTTTCTCCGGGCTATAAAAAAACACATGCGCGCTATAAAAAAACATCCCTATCAACCAGTCCCAAACAGTGTACCTACCAAATTTGAGCGCAATCGGCATGGCAGTCCAGGGTTCAAGATATATGAGCAACCCAAAATCGCTACTGCAGCAGAATAACAAACACTCTTGGCCCTTCACGTCGCACGTGTCACGACGCTCACCATGATACATCAGTTGTAGTCAATAACTCACCAAGATACATCAGTTGTAGTCAATAACGAGATGGAAGGGATAGGATTACGCGCAACAAAGAGTAACGCAGGTCAATCAGCCCAGCGGTTGCTGACTTACAAGCCTATTAAAAACGTTACAGGAATACGCTTCGCTAGCTCAATCGTAATAGAGTAGAATCATTACATATAGGTATGCAATTGCTACTATTTCCTGGTTTTCTTTATAGGCCAAGGCTTGGTAACTGATAACTCTGCTGCCCTGTAATGGGTCCGGCCCGCTGTGGCGAGTGAAGACACTCACCCTGACTGACTGGACTGCCAGCCGAGACGCTGCTGACTCTGGTGGTGAATGGTGAGCGAAAGAGGAGAAAGCTTACGCCAAAGCTGAAGCAACTCTACATTGCTGTACAGCTACATAGGAGACATCTCTGTCCACTTTAATTTCACATATGTCCCTCTCAGTTTTCCAAACACTGCAGGTTTTGGAGAGGCAGCCATGTCCAGCCTCACCACAGTTGATGCATTTTGGAGAGCAAGTCCCTTCATGTTTCTTAGAGGTACAGTTCAGACATATACTCTCAGCCTTACACCTTTCCTGTGCATGTCCGTATTTCCCACAGTTGTGGCAAAGAAGTGGGTTTGGTATGTACTTCTTGACTGGGTACCTGACATAGTCAAATTGGAGCTGTGAGGGACATGTTGGGGTGTTGAAGGTAAGAAGAAGAGTGGGCGTGCGCTGAACTTCCTCCCCTACCTTCCTCGTGAATCATTTTACGCCAACCACACCAAACTCCTCCAACCAACCGCAGATCTCCAACTCTGACAAGTCAATCAGGTCAGGTGCATGTATGATGCCCTTGCTCTGATTCAGTCTCGCGTCCCTCTGTACGACACACTCCTCACCACCAAAAAGTTGGCCTTTAAGAGTTTGTCTGTCTGAGCCTCGTTTTTGGTCTTGACTAGCAAAGACCCGTCTGCCATGAAGTTAGCTTTGGCCACTTTTTCCTGTCTGCCAAGAATGCCTCGGACGCAGGTTTGAACCCATGGCCACCCTCTTTCCTTCACACTTTTCCCAGATGTAAGTTTGAGCTGCAGATAAACCCCCTGGGTTCCTTCATCTGCATCTCCCCAGAAACTCATTTCATCCACTCTTGTCCGTTTTAAGGCCCTTGGCCCCTCCATCACGTCCAATCCATATGCCTACTTACCGACCTCCGAATGCAACTATAAGTATTTTGTATTTATTCAGTTTATTGCCAACAGGACAGATTCCCAATGATAGGCAAGTACAAATGAAATGGCCTTGAATGAACTCAACAGCGAGAACCAGTTCAGCTGAGTTAGTGGAATATTCACCACCTTCCAGTTAATCGTCCTCCCTCAAAGACAATTAAATTAAAGAAAGGCAATAACCAAATAGCAACTTCTAGATCTTGACGCTTATGTCTCTCCTCTCCGGAAACGTCTTGACATCTCTCATCTGGGCGGTCACCAGTGAACCTCTTCGCAATTGTCTTTAGGTGTCTTGCAATTGTCGACAAACATGATTGTTTACAGCTTCTCAAGAACCTTACTTTTACTAAATCTAGCAGAAATATTGTCGTGGTAGAAAATTGCTAGCTTGAAATACATATTTGCTCTGGGTAAAGAAAAATCATCTTTTGAAAAATATTAAAAAGGCTAGTTTTAATTTGAATAAAAAAATATCAATGTATTTGCCTGAATATATCAAGCAGAAAACAGCGCCGCCTCGTGATCCTAAGCTGTTGGTTGATAGCCTTGGGTGATTCCTCAGTTTTCAAATCTAGCTTTTGCATGTGAGTTGTGACCGATGTGCCTCCATCCAGCGGAATCCAGCTAGATTGCAAAGTGGTCGGTCGTACGGGTTGGACCGCGGCGGCATAACTCGGCTTCTATAAGTCCGATTGACAGAGGACAAGCACCGAGATCGATCGTCCACAAATTTGATGACCAATCACAATGAAGTGGTAAGTACGACATCTCACTCTTCGGCGTTTGGGTATGTAATTATGCGGTGGTGTCGTTTGTATACAAAAGTCGGTAGTGCCCCCCCCCCCCTTAATTGAAGGTGTTCCGCCGCTACAGCAATAAACCCTATGTAAACGCGTCTTCAGTTGGGCAAACTAGACTTTTGGAATCAAAATATGGAGGCATCAATAATTTGATTCTGGTGGGAGGAGCCACCATGACCAAATATGGGCATGGAATCAATTTTTTGATTCATTTGGGTACACTTTTGACTTCAAATGTCTCGTTACGGCGTAAAAAAGGCCCATGACGGTGAGATTTTTCTTAAAAAAGGTAGAAAAATGTGGTAGGTTTGCAAAAAGTGTTACCTCCAAGCTAAGAAATTGTCCCTTCTTTGGCCTTGTGAATGGGAAAAAGACAGAACCACTGTCCATCACGTAAAAGCTGTTTTGAGGAAATCGCACTGTATGTTCTTTTGTATCATGAATCACATAGGTACTAAACAATCAGTATTTGTGTAAAATGGCAAAATGAAATTTTTAAACCCCTAATTATCATTGTTGTAGTGCTTTTATATTATTTATATGGTTTTTACCCGTTGCTTCAGTTTTTGTTTTCTTGACATTTAAAAATTGTTAATTGTTATCAAATGTAGTGAAGGTAAAGTACAACAGTGCTATAGGTATCCGTTGTGGTGCTGAGGATACCATTAAATGAGAATAATAGCAAGATAAATGCTGTATTCTTGCAAGTCATTGTTGCCTATTTGTTAACATTACCTGTGAATCAAAATAATGATTAGCCAGCTGATGGGGAATCAATATTATGATTATCTGTTTAAAGTGAATCAGTTCCTTGATTGCCTTTCACTACCTATTGAATTCAAATTGTTATGATAGGGGCAATATTATTTTGCTTAGGAGATAGTTCCAGCATTTCTGTTCAAGATCAGGCATGCTCCTTCTTGAAACACTCTCTTATTTTTATGTGATTGGTAGGTTAGAAATGGTCTGCATTTATGCCCAAATATGGTCATAAGGAATCAATCTTTTGATGCCTCCATATTTTGATTCCAAAGGTCTAATTTGCCCAACTGTCTTCTGTGTGCTGACCATCGCACGACCTTGGTCGTCGGCCAAGCCAATCGGCATTGAAGTTTCCATATCCCCCCTATGATGTCGGCTTATGATGACAAGGTCACTTGAGTGACCTCTCAGGTGGCTTTCGAGGAAAAATCCGAGATATACAAGTTGTGAGGCCTCTGGAGGACACGGTCCTGTCCGTTTTATTTCCCTGTGAAAGCTCTTCTGGCATTAGGTTCATTGCGGATTTGTGACATTCACAGTTTAGCACCGTGCAGAAGTTTACGTATGACGTCATAGGTCAGTGACCTGACCTGACCTGAAAACGCGGCATGGGTGGAGCTTTTCCAGGAAAGTTGGTGGGGCAAAAAGTTGTCAAACCTACAATGTCCGATTGTTAAGTTAGATAAAATTCAACAATGAATCAATTCTTTTCATTACAGAGATAATATTTTGCATTACACAGACATTTCAAAGCTCCTCAATGCGAAAAACATAGGTTTGCTAAGCAGTAAAGTCCTGCAAATCGGCTTATGTTGGTGGGGCAAAACGCTTATTGGTGGGGCAAATTGGCAAGTTGGTGGGGCAGGCGCCCCACTAAGTGAATAGGAAGCTCCACCCCTGAAACGCGGTTGATGTCACATGATCTGGCTTGAATCAAAAGTTAATATGATAAATTTTAACTTTCTATCACAAGCGTGCTTTAAGCTATCACAAAAAAAACTACGATGGTGGGCCCCGCCCCGCCCCTTTCCTCAGCCGGCGAGGGTTAACTTGTCAGCCTCGAATTTTCGCAAATACCTAATTGTGATTTTTGACCAATCACCATGAAAATACCGTACCTATCATTAAACACGACCAGAAGTGGCATGGTAAAATTTCTGACAAACGAAGCAAGATAAATATCGACTCAATCTCAAAACTTAAAAAAACTATGTGATCGAAAACTGTGTGAACGAAAACGAAGCATTTATATGTGTGTAGAACGGCTGCTGACTAGTTGGACAAGATTCCAAATTTCAATTTGGCTAGATGGTCATGAAATACTCGTCGGTATAAACTATAGGTATACACTTCGATTTGCCCTTGCATTACGTCTATCCCATGGCCTCGCTTTTCATTCTCGCTTTTTTTTTGTCCGGGATGATGTCGCCGCTAAACGAGTTGTTTGTTTCCTTTTGTTGAGAATTTGAGTGCAAGCAGTCTTGACGATTGCAGATTATTGTAGGACTATGACATAATAGGTAGCGGAATGGGGGAAGGAAGGGTGTGCACTGTGCAGGTGTTTGATTTAGATCATTAACCCTCGCCCGCACATGGGGGGGTGGTTGCCACCCCCCCCCCCAGGTAGTCTTTCTGCTCTGCACTCAACATTTTTAGAGCTAGAAGGCTGATTTTTCGTATAGCTGCTCCTCTATCCTTTCTTGATGTCCACTGAAAATTTCAAGTTTCTGTGATTTTTGGTTTCGGAGATATGACCTTGTTTTTCAGGTCATGTCATGACCCAAATGGCCAATTCTCAACATCTTGCGTTTGCCATGGGCCTTATGAGCTTTTGACACCCTGATTTCGGCCTTTTTTGCCAGTCTTACCTCCTACCTATCATGGAACATGTTGTTTGACGATGTACAGGGGTCAAGGTCAGGGTCAAGGTCAACCTAGGTCACCTAAGATAATTGCATTTTAGGCAAGCTGAATTTACTTTTTTTGAAGTTTTTTGACTGCATTTTTGGTAAAAGCTTCTCAGATCATGATTTCATGTAATATGGACCCAAAAACAATCGGTGCACACATCAGTATACACACAGACACACACAGACATACAAACACATATAAGTGACCGTGACCTAACTTGACCTGAAATGACCTCAGCAGCAAAATTCTGGTCGGGTAGTGTGACAAAGAGGTTCTAGCTGGCTTGGCACCAGAAAACAGCATCGTCATCGGTATTTGATAAGCAGCACACTTGATATCCAACGGTGACCTAAAACAGCAACATTTTTTAGTTTGACCTGACCTGGAAGGTCAATGACTGACCTGAGAAGGTAAAACTGGGTATCATTGGATTCGTCTCTTCCCAAAGAATCTTTTTGGTCTTTACTGCTAAGCTCTATCTCCAACAGGAACGAAATGGCGCGGGGGGGGGTGGCAACCACCCCCCCATGTGCGTTCTAGGATGGGAAAATGGCATGTGCGGGCGAGGGTTAAAGGAAGACTGCCACCTTTTTTCCACAAAACGGTTTTCACTAGAGCTGAGCCACCTATGTCCCAGACTGAAGTCGGTTTTCCGAAATTCGAACCCGTTTGCGAGAAATCGGAGACCAAAGTTCAGTTTGATGCCATTTTTTTAGTCCAAGAAAACCGACATCTCTACTGTTTATCGATAACTTTGAAACATGAATTTTCTTATCTTTTGGTAAATATATGTCAAAACTTTGATTGTTTCGAGATCAGAGAAGAATTTTGGAGTGTCAAAATAAAAGTTAAACTTATATATTCAGTAGTTCATTTTTTCCAAAAAAGTGTGGGAAATGGGGTTTAACATGGGCCAGACCCATTCCAAATGAGCCATGATTTTTAAATGTTTTACGAACTTAAATGCAAAATAAATTAAACATGGCGAATTTCTTATGAAATCATATATTAGTAAATCATAAAATACCTTACTTTTTCAAATAAAATGTAATAATCTTATGACCTTGAAGTCTAGTGATGTGTAAACATTGTCGCTAGACATTAACCGATTGATAATTGTATGATAATCGACAATTTTTTTCGCGATTCACGTGATGATACTTTGTCAGGTGAATTCTAAAATTTTGTTTTGTCCAGGGAATAAATCATAGGCCGATCTGAGAAAACTTTTTGAAGGTGGCAGTCTTCCTTTAAATCATTTCCGCCATCATGCAGTGTCACATCTTCCCCTTCCCTTCACTGCGGCATCTCTGCGCCCCACACACGGGGTGAGACTAAATGCTTACTTCGAAATCTAAGCTGCTTTGCGGCATTGGCGGTTATGTGCGGCGTGTATACCGCATGATTAGTAAGCGGCGACCACTAAATTAAAAACTCAATAGCTTTGACCTGTTTTCAATGGATAACACTGCATACCAAAAATGTCCATCGCTCTCGTCATAGGATATTTAGATTTAAATAACTAACTTATCTACATCATCGTTTTGAACCAAATTAATACTTTCAACTTGACCCTCGCCCGTATTGGTGTTTTTCCAGCCGCGAACGGCGAACGTATAAGGTATAACCCCTTGCCGTTTCGCTCCTGATCAAGCGAGAGCTTCGCGGAAAAAAAACGAGCGTGTTGCCCGTGACGAGAGGAAGCCGATGATACCTAATTTTAAGGTCCTAGGTCATCGGTTGACCTTCCAGGTCAGGCCAATGACCCAAAAGGCGGAAAATTGGGACCTGTTAGAACGTCGTAGTGTGGCTGCTATGGGGTTTTCCGGGGTGCTGATCACGAATATCATGCTAGTTTTGATGATGATGTCTTCATTCATTTAGGCCAGGTCGGGTCAGGTCAGGTCAGGTCAACCAGTAGAGGTCCTGCCGGGTATTTGTAGTAGGTGTCAACCGCCTCTGACAGCCTCGTAACATGTTACGAAGGCACCAAAACTACTTTGTAAACGTTCATGTGGTTGCTAAATTCGAATTCAGCTCGAAAAACTGGCCTAGAAACATGTCAAACTCGAAAAAGTGAACCGAGTTCACCAAAGGTCAATGACCTGACCTGACCTTCAGGTGACTTTGACACCCACCCTAATGCATGGGGGCAACATCATATCACATGTTTGAACGCTTGAAACGGCCTTGCTTGAAACCACGAAAAGACTGCAAACGCGCTGCTAATGCGAGCCGACATACGCTGAATCGCGGTTCCGGCCAAACATGGTCTCGAAAAGTAGGTCACAGGTCAAAGGTTATTTGCGTCAGGGTCATGAAATTTTCAGGGTAGGTGTAAAATTGATCAACGCGAGGATACTAAACGTTACGTCGTGATCGGCCGCTTTTTACGCGAGTTATTCGCGAAAAACCGAGGGGAGTCCGTTCGACCCCCCCCCCCCTAAAGGGTGAGGGTTAACTCACAGTCCGAGCTCCGAACAAGTTCGGTCTTGTTTGTGAATTTGTCGGAGCATCACCTATTGATAACGCCAGACCCCTTGAGACCCTAATTTTTCGCGATTACTTTTAAATGCGTGAAGGAATTTCAACCAAGCTCAGGACATGGCCGTTTCAAGACAGGCCGAAACTTTTACAATTTAGATATTTTATCGCCATTTCAATATTTCAGGCACTTGTCATTGACTCGTAATGTTAACTGTTTTTCCATCCTGGATAGAGGCTTTCTACGTCATATGACATTAGGCTCCGCCCACGACTGCGGCATTGACCCGTGCCCATCAGCGACCTCTGTACAAACGACACCCCTGCCATCTGTGAAGGACTATGAATTTCGCTGACGCTTCACGTGCTATGAGTCAATTGCAGCAGACGGTCAAGTAAATGTTAGGCTCTTGTTGACTCTTGTATATAGGACCAAGAGGACCATCACTCCTCAACCTACTACTCAGTCGTGCTTCGAACAAACGTTAACGATTCCTAACAAATACGATTTTCGATGTAGGGTATCTGTTTGAAATACGAGCGAGCCGTATGATGTGAAGCTCAGGCAATTAACTATTATTGCGTTGTTCGATGGTTGCATAGCGATGTACAAATCGGTAGCTACTTGGTGACATCCGACATCCCATTATCGCATTATCTGCAACGCCATAGGCTTTAAATACAGGTGAATATTTCCTAACCTTATGTCAGTTATATGCCATCTGCCCGTCATATGCAGCTTATATAAATAAATAAAAAATATCAGCGAACATATCAGCATTGTAGAAGCAATGCGCATTGAGCATTTATGACTCCTTAGTCATCATGTCGCTCTCAGGGCACTGTCAGCCAAGACGCTACGCACAACTCCGCCGGCTTTCGGCACCGCTCGACCGTCGCCCGTCCCCGCTCCCCGCCACAGCGAGAGTGACCGCGCGCCGGCCCGAAACCGCCGCAGGCCAAGACCACAGAGGCGGGGCTTAGCTGTGACGTCATAACGTATCACAGACTGACTGGTGATAGCCTCTACACACCGGATGAAAATCTTGCTCGAAATTTAACATTACGAGTCAATGACAAGTGCCTGAAATATTGAAATGGCGATAAAATATCTAAATTGTAAAAGTTTCGGCCTGTCTTGAAACGGCCATGTCCTGAGCTTGATTGAAATTCCTTCACGCATTTAAAAGTAATCGCGAAAAATTAGGGTCTCAAGGGGTCTGGCGTTAACAGTAAATCTAGTAGAGATGATGGTGGGAAACTAGGCTTTTAAGGAGGGAAGGGAGTCGGTGACGGTCAGGGGCACTACAAGTAGAGCAGTCATAAGCTGGTGACAGGGCTGACATACCATGTTTTGATAGCATGACTGAAACAGACTTTTTGGGTAGCCAGGAAATCGCATGCGAGAGCCTATTGAAATTCTTACATCGGCCTTTATATGCACCAGTCGTATACAGGTGCGGGATTTGGCATACGATTTCCAGACAATCGAAAGACTGTTTGGAGCCAACGAAGGAAGGAATGAGTGAGTACCTACTAAGTTGAAGGCATTAATTTGGTTCAAAATGATGATTCAGGGGCGGATCCAGGGGGGGGGCATCTGGGGGCCGATGCCCCTAGCCTATCGAAAAATGCCGCCCCTCCGCCGCCGAAGGCGGCGGAGGGCGGCTTTTTTCCATACGTGATGAAGTGCATTTTACGGAAATGACCCGCATTTCTTTGAAGCTCATTTCATAATAATCTCTGGTAGTAACTATCTGAATTTATATTTAACCCTCAGAGTATGTCGCTTCTCTCCCTGAAGTCAGAGTGCCGCCCCTTAATTCGAAGTACCGCTACTTAAAGTCATATTGCTACCCTTTGAAGTAGTAGTGCCGCTCTCGGAAGTCGAAATGCCGCCCTCGGAAGTCGTAGTGCCGCCCTCTGTACTCGTGGTGCCGCCCTCTGAAGTCATAGTGCCGCCCTCTGCAGTCCTCGTGAAGCTCCTTGAAGTCATTGCGCCGCCCTCTGAAGTCATAGCGCCGCTCTCTGAAGTCATAGTGTTACCCTCTGAAGTCATAGCGCCGCCCTCTGAAGTCATAGTGCCGCCCTCTGAAGTCATAGTGCCGCCCTCTGAAGCATAGTGCTGCCCTCTGAAGTCATAGTGCCGCCCTCTGAAGTCATAGTGCCGCCCTCCGCAGTCTTCGTAAAGCTCCTTGAAGTCATTGCGACGCCCTCTGAAGTCATTAGCGCCGCCCTCTGAAGTCATAGTGCCGCCCTCTGAAGTCATAGCGCCGCCCTCCAGTCTTCGTGAAGGTCCTTGAAGTCATTGCGCCGCCCTCTGAAGTCATAACGCCGCCCTCTGAAGTCAAGTGCCGCCTCTGAAGTCATAGTGCCGCCCTCCGGTTGTCCCGAAGTGACGAGATATTTCCCACCCAGTCGGAGTAAATAAGGCGCTTCAAATATTATCCAGCATAAAATTAGTTGTTGAACCCGGTGCCTGACAAATTTGCTGTTTCACTTTCTCATTTTGGCGCCAGTGTTTACACGGCCAATAGCCATTCGTCTAATACCTAGTAGGGCAGGTCATCAAGTGGCGTATTAATATGTTGGAAAGGGGAGGAGGCCAAACATGGGAATTAAGAAGGGGTCCTATCTTAACTTTAGGGGCCCCAGTGGTAACCTACTTTACCCGAGACCGGGTGCGGTTCCTAGCCAACTTTGCCAATTTTTCCCCTCGCATCCGGGCGCATAGCTCGTGAACCGTAAGTGTTACAGCGTCACGGAACAATGCATTTGATAGATCCTTGGAAGCTTCCACTGCGTTGTCCTTAGATTCGAGCTCAGTTCGACAATTTGGCCCACACTGAGAGCAAAAACTGCCAAAATAGACGGATCTTGCAGAAGCATTTGTTCCATTTCTTTACGTACTATGCATATATCTACCTACTCACTCCACGTATGGTAGGCACAGTTTTTACCGTAATTGTGGCTCTCGTATCGAGAGGCGTTAAATTATCTATAGTATGACCTATAGTCAGTTGCATGCTCTAACCGAAAAAGGTCATGCTGTACATAAACTGATCTGTGTTGTTGGGCTGAAGGCATTACATAATACACTCTTTCATCACTCTACTATGTCTTCTTTTAAAGTTATTGTTGAATTTTTTGGTGCCTTTGGTGATCTTTCTTGTGACTTCTACAGGCTCCTGCACAGACCGGTAGAGGCCACGCTGGTCACTGAGAGGTCACGCTGGTCATAGGTCGGTCTCTAAGAGCTCCATGTCGTCGACCTCTGAGGACCCTGCACAGGCTTTGGAGGCTCCACATCGGACCCTGTAGAACCTATCTCCGGTCTTAGAGCCTTGAGGGCTCAAGATGGTCCCCGAGAGCCCCACGTCAGCCTCAAAGAGCAGATATCGATCTGCACAGAGTCTTGCGCTGGTTGAGGGCTGATACCCTAAGCTTTAGGAGGGTCCAACTCGGGCTATGAATTCCTCTGATGGCTCCATGTCGCCCTCCAGGGCCTCAGTCCGACCTCTAAGGCCCAATCATGCATAAGTGCTGAATTCTGCCTGTCGAGGCCTTCAATGTGGCCTCTGATGGCCCAGCACCAGTCTATGAAGACCCCGCGCTGGCTTCTGAGGACTCAGCAGTCAGCACCAATCTCAGTTTTCAGAAGGCAGAGGGCCCCACGCTGGCCTCAGAGTGTCCAACGCTGTCCACAGAGGGCCCCACACCGACCAAAGAAGGCACCAGGCCCATGGCCTAAGAGGGCCCAAATTGTCATCATAGGGCCCTATATGGCCTCAGAAGGCCCTACCCCGTTGGTCTTACAAGGCCTACGTGCGGGCTTTTTAACGCCACACGCCCCCCTCACATTTGGCCTTTTAGGGTCCCCAAAGCGGCCTCTGAGTGTCCCATGCTAGCCTCCGAGGGCTCGTCCTGGGCCTTCGAGCGCCTTACGCTGGCCTCTTAAGTCTTAACCCCTCGGTAGAAGTAGGTGTACGAATACTTATGTTTGGGCAGAAATTTTGTATCCTATAGCCTGTGCATGTTACATGCGGCGTATACGGTATATGTATGTTACGTGGTGTCATTCTGGCTTCTGAGGTCTGGTTTGCCCCTTAGTCGAAATTCATTAGCCAAGACCCTGAGATACAGTGCCGCCCTCTGAAATGAAAGTAGCTCCCTCTGAACTCGTAGCGACGCCCCTGAAGCCAGTTTACCCCCTTCGTAAAGGTAGTGTGCCAGCTTTCCTGGACCGTATGGAGTTAATGGCCCAGATAAGGAGAACCGGATTTTTAGAACTTATCCATACCTTCAAAACTCATGGAAACGTCTTAAATTTTTCAAATTTTGAGTACCCCAGTGCGAAATTCGCCCCGACGGGTTGTCGGTCGTACCCCAACCACATTTCACACCACTATGAACAATAAATGCACACACTGAAATCGCTATTACCGATAGGCTCATCCAATCAAGATTCGATAAACCCGTTCATCATCATCTCCTGCGGTTTCGAACACGCCTGTTAGGTGGTGCGGTAGACCGCGCCCAAAGCCAGGGCCCCGGTAACGTGAGGTAGCCGAGTCGGGGCAGCGTGCGCTGACCCAAGCCGGGGCCGCGCGTCCTTCCGGTGTCATGTGATAGCCCGGGGCTGCCCGGGGATGCGGTAGACCGCGCCCAAAGCCGCGGCCCCGGCTTGGGTCAGCGCACGCTGCCTCGACTCGGCTACCTCACGTTACCGGGGCCCCGGCTTTGGGCGCGGTCTACCGCAGATGGCTTCTGCTCATACTTTGTGGTGCGGTGGTGGTGGCCGCGCGCTCTGACTTCGGCCAAGAAAAATGCGTCAGCTGATCATTGTCATTTCTGCCACTTTCATGTGGTGAGATAGGGTCATAACTTAAGAGACGGCTGTTTCATATCAATTATTTTACTATTTCAAACCATAAATTAATGTTCGACAGCCGAATTAAAGAAACAATACCAATACCTACAGGCTTACAGTTTAAATTCGACATTGTGTTGTCTACGATTAGACAGCTGATAACTCATTCCCGTACGTCGTAACTCTATAATGACCTTTGCTTATTGTCACATGTGCGCCGCATTCGCGATTGTTGCCGACGCCTGTTTGCAGGTCAGCCCACTACAGTTGTTATACATATCGAAAAACCGATAAACTTTTCGGCGAAAAAAGCACTATTCCAGGCCCATTTTTTAATTTTTGTGATATTAGGTAAAAACAGAAGCTTCTTATCCTAGGAAAAATAAAATGGGAAATCTTTGAAAGGTGGCACACTACCTTTAACCCTCGCGGGCCGAGGGAGGAGGGGGGGGGGCACCCCTTACGATTTTTTTCGTGACTGCTCCGGAGCCGTTTTCGATAGAGAGCTGAAACTTGGCTTTCGTGAGCCCCCATCCAAACCAGACCTTATGACACCTGATTCATTTCCAGGTTAGTTCAGGTCCATAGGTGGATAATTGTGCCGAACGGTGGGTGCTCGGGCGCAGCAAATCCGCCGCCGCCCTAGCGGCGACCTTGACCTCCACAGTCTGTTGCGGCTCCAAAGCCAAGCCGGCGTGGAATTGGGAGAGCTCGTGCACCCACAGCACAGTTCAGTACAATTCTCCAACTATGGTCAGGTCACTGACCGATGCATAAACCTCTAAAGGTTATAAGTAAACCTCTGCACTTTGCAGTCTGCACTGTCAAAAAAATGTTGCAACTTCGCAACGCCGCCAACGCCAGGCAAAGTGTCGGCGAGGATGATGACACTTTCAGAAAGTAACAAGCTCCCGGGTACTCATACTTAGTATATCTTGGATTGTTCGTACAATTCATCTTGGGTCAGGTCAGTCACCTGACCTCCCCCATTATAAACCTATGGGGGAAGTACTGAACTTGCTCTTTTTGGAACATATAGTTGTTACATAATCCGCCCGAAGACGCAAATAAATGTGTTTTCATACGCTCGTCAAAGGATTCCGTGCCTTGTTTTGGCATTTTGTACCTACTTGTATGACGCCACAGAGAACGTCACAGGGGACGTTCCTTTGGGTCATAATCGTTTTTCGTTAATAACTTTCGACCAAATTAAGCTAGAGTCGGGAAAGGCACCATTGTGATTGCAATGAGCTTCCAAATCGATTGATATGCAACCTGGCCTAGTCCGAACAGTGTCTTGAGGGGGCTTGACCTGACGACCTTTGTGTCAATCTTGATTGTGACCTTTACCGAACAAAAAGTACCCACAACATTCGACGCAGCTTGAGAGGAATACGATTATGCCTAAATTTTTGCTCTATGGCCATTTGTTTGCAAAATTATTTGCCAAAAACAAAAACCCGACTTTAGGGTAATTTACCTGACCAGAGGTCACCAGTTGACCTGAGACCCTAAATTTGAATATCAATCGCTGCGTCTCGTGACGGCCGTCAAGCTCGTTTTTTTTTTCCACTGGACTGGAACAGACCCTATAAATGCCGCCCCCTTAGGCGGAAAATGTGCCGCCCCTGTGCTTGACTGCCCCCACCCTATCGAAATCCTAGATCCGCCCCTGCAGATAACTTAGTTATTTAAATCTAAATATCTTATGACGAGAGTGATTGGCATTTTTGGTATGCAGTGTTATTCATTGAAAACAGGTTGGAGCGTTTAAGTCTTTAATTTAGTGGTCGCCGCTTACTAATCATGCGGCATACACGCCGCACATAACCGCCAATGCCGCAACACAGCTTAGATTTCGAAGTAAGCATTTAGTCTCACCCCACACACGGCGCCCTCACCCTAACGCCGGCCCCCGCCGACTGACCCACTCGCCGCGCCGGGTGCCGCGACCTGACCCAATGTCACTGCCGTAGCCTGCGCATTAGAATCGGGGCTGGAATCCGGGGGCTCGGCCTGCCGGCCGCCTCTGGAACAGGAGACTTTTTTGTAGACCTTGTGACAAGGTAGTGTGCATGCAGAGCACACCAATCACCTTCGGACTGGACGAAAGCCGCGGAGTACTGCACAAAAGGTCTCACCAAAGATTGCAGGCGTGCCATATAAGCGGCCTACATCACTGCACAAGGAGACGCCCTGAATACTTCAGCTGGTTCTGTCCGACTTGCAAGCCCACTAGCCGTTTCATCGCCAACTAACGCTCGATCATGACCCTGACCTTGTCCAATGCAGCAACATTTGCGGCTACTAGCACTCCGTTTTCATGGTTGCTGATTAGCAGGTTCGGGAGTGTCGGCTTGCGAACTGCACTAGCAGACGCCCACACCTACCATCCAGTAGGATTTTGTTTGTTTGTTTGTTTGTTTTGTTGGGTTAGGCCCTTTCGGTCGACAAGACCATTGCAGAGCCGGAAGGATAATAGGAATTAGGGGGAGACATTGGTCTGGGCAGGCACCCTAGTGAGTCGCCGGGGCTGAGCCCGTCCAGGGGACAGGCCACTCAGCCCCAAGGCACTCACTGCACCCGGCTACGGGGTGCGCTCCCTCAGGAGCAGCGGTGCCGCTCCAAGGGAGCAGCCCGCATGAGATAAAGTTGCCTGTCCAGCCCGGAGGGGGGTTGCGGCTTGGAGGAGAAGGATTTCAGTATCCTGAGGATAGAAGCACGGATAGGTGATCCAGTAGGATCCAGAATATCGTTAAGTAGGAAAAATGATTGGACGGTAATCGTGGCGCTTTTGATCAGTGGCTGAATGACAGCGACATCTATAACTCAGACTGCAGAGCCTGAGTCTGAGTTAAGCTTACAAAAATCGCCCTTCGCCCGCCCGCCGCGATGCGGGCGGTTCTTTTTTTTTGCGTCGTTTTTGGTATTAAGTTTATTTTCGGTTGGCGGCGGCCGGGCGCTTTTTTGCGTTTTTTGCGTTTAGCGGCGTGCGGCAAGGCCTCGTCTAACATGTTAACGGGGGGGGGGCAAACCCCCGCAGTCATCAGCCTGCCCTCCCCCCCCCCCCAGTCAGGGCAAAAAGCCACTACTGGGGGAGCCGGCAATAGCCAAAAGGCAAACGAATTTTTAGTTCGAGGCGTCAGTGCACATAAAAGCAAATGTGTAAACGGAACATGGATGCAATGTGAACACTTTGATACCTACCCGATTACTTAGGCCTGTTATCAAGTGTTTATTTTGTTTACCTGACCTGAACCTTTTTTTCGCTCAGCAATACGTTACATTTCGTCTTTTCAGGCGCCCAACTCCGTGTCTCGGACATTCTTTTTTATAAATTTAGTCCGGACCTTTTGAATGGAAGGATTCACAAGGACAAAGCTCCCGCTAAGCAGAGCTTGTTGCGTTGGCCCTGCCCTCTACCCTCCGATCGCGCAATTCCTGATCTATGGCAGAAGTTAGAGCCCAAAGTTTAACGTATATGCACATAGCCGCGCACGGCCGGTCCCCTCACTGACTTCGACTGACTACGACCTGCCACCAACCGCAACCATACTCGCCAGGAGGAAACATCGAGCGACTCTGTCGCGCTTCGAACCCGGACTGTTATAACCGGGACGCGTGCCCTCACCACGCGGAGTCCAACGCTCTACCGACAAAAATTTCTCCTTTACGTATCAATCTGTTGTTTCTGTCCTCGGGGCGTCAATCTGTTGTTTTTGCCTATCGTCGTCCTCACTATTCGGCGTCCAATCCAACTTCTGGCTGGACGGTCACCGGTGTGCGGCTAGAGTAGCTCCTAATCGTAATGAAGCAGGCTCCCGTGGTGGTCGTACGTAGGCGCAGATTGGTGGTCTGTCTATGGGAAAGGGTACTGACAGCTGGATTATGTATCTAAAGAAGTCGGCGTGGAGTCCCGGTGGGCAAATGCCAGCCACTTAGGGTCCCAACGGGCCTCAAATTGCACTTCTACACGAGAAATCTTCATTTTTTGTTTAGTTTATAGCCTCTGACGACCTTAAGGTTGTGTCGGAGATCCACGGTGATTACGGAGAATCCACCTGAGAAGCCATCATCTCCAAGTTGATACATAAGCATTACACTAGTCTGAGGGGGCCCTAGTGGGAAAATACTGTCTCCACTCAGATTGACCCTTAAAGCCTGGTATGGATCATATAAAACCAGTGTGGGCTACCATAGAGGCCGGCGTGGGTCCAGAAGCTGGCATGAGCTCAGAGTCAAGCGCTCAGTCCAGTATTAGTAAGTCTATTAGTCAGTCTATTAGTAAAGTAATCTTGGCTCAGTCTATGCGTGTGGGCCCCCGACATAAGGCTCGGCATGCAAATTCCTTGGACAAGCCACAAGGCGACAGGCCACTCAAACAAACGCTCAACACCGATAAGTGTGATTATTACTCGTACTGTCTGATGGGCAATGTGAGGAGGCTACAAGTACAATCTAATGTAAAAGCATGGGTCGGATGGCCTATTATTTTTTCCCAAGGGCGGATCCAAGGGGGGGCCAACGGGCCCCCCCCCAAGACGATCAAAGGGGGGGGCATACTATCTTTTGCCCCCCCCCCAAGACATAAGTCAAGAAAACTCAAAAAAATAAACATTCTCAAAGTTCCTATGCTGAAAACTGAAATATTGCTTTGATGATTGAGTGACCTTGGGGCAAACGTGAAAAACTCTGCCAACCAGAGTCAAAATGGCCTGTGCCGGCGAAGGTTAACATGTAGGAGAAAGTGACGTGATATCACATTGTTATTCGCATTCATAGGCACGTGTTCTGTATTGTGTACTGGTTGGTTTTAATTGCAAATTTGTTGGAAAGTAAGATTGTCATTAGGCACTTTTTTTAAAGAAAAAGGTATTTTCAACGTTTGCCATGGCCAAATGTGTGATTCTTGTCAGAAAACTGAGGAATGATCATAACAACACTGAGTATAATCAACTTCAGCTTGAGAGATTTCAGAAGCTTCTTAACCCGGCAGTTGCTGGGGTATTTCGCCACCCACCGTTTGCTGGGGGGGGGGGGCGTTAAACGCCCCCAGCCGATAACTCGAGAACCAATAGGCGCAGCGAAACGCGCGAGGCGGCAAACGAAAGAACGCGACGAGACGCTTCAGATGAGTACTTTAAAGTTGAATTTTGAGGTCACAGGTGGGGTCAAGGTCAGGTCAAACACCTGAAATCGGGCTTTCAGTAGCATGGACTTCAGGACTTCGCAATTGGCGCCTCTCGTCATAAACTCTGTCAAAATGGTGCACAATCCATCATATAAGGCCTACAAGAGTGTCAGCTCCATGTAAAGGTCAGTCAAGCATAGGTCAGGGTCAAGGTCAGGTCAACCGGGTAGGCAAATATCCCCGAAAATCAAAACTGGTATTCGCAGCCTGTGACACATGTTTTATGGGTAATTTGAGGCGTAGAACACGATGGTGACATTCATTTTATCATATGTGTACGTGTTTGGCTCAAAAAGTTAAATTTAAAAAATGCATGTATCATGGTGGTGAAGTAGTCACGAGAAATTGCCGAGATTCAGTTCAAGATTTTGGAAAATGCGGAACGATAATCAATAATCGAAGATAGCCATTTGATTGTTCATGGTATTGGCAGTCTAATGGCGTTTACGGCATGTCTGTATGTCTATTCTGTGATTTTATATGATTTTTTGAACATATGCCGTTTTTGGTCGAAAACTCAGAAATCATGACGTCACTAAAACCTCGATATCTCTAAAATTTTCCGATCGATTTTTTTGAAACTTTGTCACAATAAACTTCAATCAATTCTCTACAGGTACCCAAAATTTGGCGCGCCTACGGCGCGACGTTTTTATGCTGTGGCCCGGCGAAAAAAGTGGGGGCGTTTAACGCCCCCCCCCCCCAGCAACTCGCGGGTTGATAGCTGAAGCTTCTTCATAGTTCATTAACACTATTAAAACAGGAGCTTTCTTGTCTCATGCCTGAATGTATATGGATTTAAACCTCGCCCGTATTGGCGTTTTGTCAGCCGCGAACGTATAGGGTGGGGGGGGGGGGGGGCGTTGCCCCCATTGCCGTTTGGCCGCTGATCGAGCTAGAGCTTCGCGAAAAAAAAACGAGCGTGCTGCCCGTGACGAGAGGAAGACGATGATGCCCAATTTAAGGTCCTAGGTCATTGGTTCATGGTTGACCTTCCAGGTCAGCTCAATGACCCAAAAGTCGGGAAAATTGGGACCTGTTAGAGCGTCGTAAGTGTGGCTGAGCTTTTCCGGGGTGCTGATCACGAATATCGTGTTAGTGTTGATCCCAGAAGATGTCTTCATGCATTTAGGCCAGGTCGGGTCAGGTCAACCAGTAGTGGTCCTGCCGGGTATCCGTAGTACGTGTCAACTGCCTCTGACAGCTTCGTAACATGTTACGAAGGCACTTAAAGTACTTCGTAAATGTTCAAATGGTTGCTGAATTCGAGTTCAGCTCCAAAAACTAGCCTAGAAACATGTAAAACTCGAAAAAGTGAACTGAGGTCATCAAAGGTCAATGACCTGACCTGACCTTCAGGTGACCTTCACACCCATCCAAATGCATGGGACAAACATCATATCACATGTTTGAACGCTTGAAACCACGAAAAGACTGCAAACGCGCGGCTAATGCGAGCCAACATACGCCGAATCCCGATCCCGGCCAAACATGGTCTCGAGAAATAGGTCACAGGTCAAAGGTCACTTGGGTAAGGGTAATTAAAATTTCAGGGTAGATTCAAAATTGATTAACTCGAGATTACTGAAAGTTTCGTCGCCATTAGCCGTTTTTACGCGAGTTACTCGCGAAAAATCGAGGGGGGTGGGGTCTGTTCGATCCCTCCCCCTATACGGGTAGGGTTAACAGAGGAAGACACAATTTCCCCTTACCTGTACTTGTTTTTGAAGTGTTTCAAGCGTCATTTTGAGAAGGTACTTTATTCAGTTAGGGGGTGCATGTGCACCCCCAGAACCCTTAACCCTCGCCGGACCCATTGGTTTTCTACATACGCGCCGGCCGAGGGGGAGGGCGGGTACGACCCCCCCCCCCCTCGCCGTTTCGCCCCTGGTGGAGCTAGCGCGTCGCGGAAAAAACGAGCGTGTGCGCCGTTACGAGACGCAGAGATTGGTACCCGATTTTAAGGTCCCAGGTCAACCGGTGACCTCTGAGGTCAGGTCAAGTGCCCCAAGGTACGGTTCAGTTTTTGGTGAATAAGTTCGCAACAAACGGTCGCAGAGCCGCGATTTTGGCAGCATCGTGCACTGTAAAAAATGCTAACAAACCAGTTAGTTAATTCTTCAAGCAAAATCTAGTATTAAAACACACGTTGTTGCAAAAAACGGGTCAGATAACACATATGTTTGCAACCTAACACCACATCCATTTCATCGAAGCAGAAAAGCTAACATCATTGTAAGCTGACAAATATTATCCGTGCAAACCATGCCGTGTTATTTGACACACATGTTTGTTTATGCTTCCTTTGTCTTTTTTCTGGGATAACGTGTTAGCCAACAAATCAAACGCATGTTGTAATTCACAATCTTAGTTTTCTTACTACCCTTTTTGTTGTAGCATTACAAAGACCTTAGTTAATTGAAAAAATCGCCATTTTGTGCGCCCCTCTGCGCCCGCCATGTTCAGTCCAGGGAGACACCGGTTGGTCACGTGACTCGGAAACAAAAATCAGCTGATAGAGTGGCGGAATCACCGTAATCAAACACGAATAATTCCGGACGATAGAGCGGCAGTATAGGAGTTTTCTTTACAACAGGTAATCATTGCAATGTATTATCATTCTATGACCAAGAAACGTTCATAAATCATATATTTCTTCGATGATTACTGCCGCAACCGACGCGCATATATTGTAGCCAGCGCATAAAGCTGTGCTTTGCGATATTATATGTAGTGAAACGGCCAATACTAATACTTTGTAACAAAGCTCGAAAAAAGATGGCATTCTATCTTGCTTCAACCTTCTACTTACGCTTTTATAATAACAACAGCGACTCCATACGGCCTATCCACGCTATGCAACTCCATGGCGTGTCCGGCCGCACTCTGCCGAGTGTGCCGAGATCAGAGGGGGACCATCCGCGGCAAGTCCAGCTGCACTGCCCGGTACCTGGGAGGGCGACGCCTAGCCCCGCTCTGGCCGCTCGCTTCCGCGCACAACTAAGCTACCTGGCTAGGCCTGTGGGAGGGGAGGGAGAAAACCAACAACAGTCTGATGAGCCAATGGAGTCTGTGAGCCGCGCCAATCAGCGCCCTTCCGCGCGCAGACGGGAGCTAGAGCTTTTCATCTCCTTTCCTGTTTTCGCTGGTCCGCCAGTCACCAGCATCGTTCCGTGCTCTCCATCTTGGCCGATTCGGCCGTGTGCGTCAGCGACAACAGTGAGAGAGAGAGAGAGAGAGAGAGAGAGAGAGAGAGAGAGGGGGGGGAGAGGGAGAGAGAGAGGGAGAGGAGAGAGAGAGAGAGAGAGAGAGAGAGAGAGAGAGAGAGAGAGAGAGAGAGAGAGAGAGAGTCTCGGATCACGCCAGGCAGCCACATGGGTATCTATTGTTTATTTATTTTCCAGTGATCGCAAGCGTTTTTGTTTGGAACCGGGTGTGATCAGTATTTGACGCATTTCTGTGATCTGTATGATAAAACTGAAAAATAGTGAAATATATTCACTTTAATTCACATATCGCTTTTGATTCATGGTACGGCTGCTTGATTTTGCCACAACATACAAACACAGCCGATCTCGGCATGTTTCTGTTCCAGAACAGCAGCTGCAGTGGACACCAAAAATGCATTCATGTTCTGACAACTTACTCCAAAGATACAAATATTTCACGACGAACTGCTAAGTTCCAAAGAAAGTATTTTCTCGCTCACAGATGCTCAATAAGAAGCGCACGATTGATTGCAACTAGCACGCTCACGATTTCTAAAATAGCGCTGGCCCAAACCTGCCCCTTACATCCAAATATAATATCTTAATTCCAGCCTCTGTCCTATTTATTATTTATTAGCGCACCGAGAGTGAATGATATCACGGCATAGCCGTCATATTACAGAGCACAAATTGCGAGACGACGTTCGAGACCCGTATCGGCGTATTCTTTACAGATCCGGGTGTCTCGCTTTCACTCTCAATCAACCCTGCCACACCATCAACCGAGCCACATCGGCTCCGACCATCTTGATCCCCGCACTGAAATCTGATGGCCGGCCCGTCATTTCATCCTATCCGTCGGCGCGCACTACACCCGAGCTCACCCTAAAGTGCACTGTGCGGCCTTCTTCGGATGACACCTCTGAGCATGGCGCTTGCCTTGCACCTGGATGCTTAGAGCCTCTTGTTCGTGCACGGCCGTTAGCATTTCAGGAGTCGGATGGTCTCGGCGGTGGCGGCGCTGGTCACCGTGGAGCCGTCGGAAGACAACGTCAGCTCGAGCGCCCTCGACCAGTGACCTGTAAAGCAGCGAGTCGCGGCATGTCAAGACGACCGTCACGTTTCAGTCACGAAGGCCGTTATAGAAGTCACGGCGGCCGTCATATGCCAGCCGTAGCGACCATCACATAGCAGTCACGGTGACCGTCACAGGTCACGACGGTCGTCAAATACCACTACGAGCCACGGCGACCACGACTCATAGCTCATAACGTTTCCTGACGCACACTCAGCTATAATAACAGTATATAAGCCTGTACACACATTTCTCACTCGAGAAATCGAAACCCGAACCTGAGACCCATCATACGTCACGAGTCACGACACTAAGTTGCAGTGGCACCTGCATTAGCAGACATCCCATCCCGGCAACACAAAAAGTTCTCCCGAGCCACCCACCTAAGGACGCGGTGACGGGTCACAGAATTGCCATCACGTCGCTGATCTAGTGACGAAAAGGGACACAGCTGACCTGTGGACGCGTTGGTTCACACAATTAGGTACTGACCTGGAGATGATGTGATAGTTTCTGGTCAATGTCGATACGCGCGCCGCGTGGCTGGCCATCACACTCTGCCACCTCCGGATGACGTTCTACAGCTGGATCGACACGCTGTCTCCAGAACCACCGCCAGAAACAAGCCTGATGGAGGATGATATGATCAAAACTAAAAAACCACAAAGCACACAATGAAGACGACAAAAGCGGCGGCAGGCACATAATGACGATTGACGACCTATAACTAAATCAGCTTATTCAACGTCAAAAAAGGCTGCAAATGTCTATATTTTACTAGTCAAACGCCCGTGATAGGCTGATGTGCCTAGCTAGATGTAGCTTGACTTTCCGAATGTGGCCTAACCCTCGCCCGTATGGGGGGGGGGGGTCGAACGGACCCCTCCTCGGTTTTTCGCGGATAACTCATAACTCTCATAAAAAGACGCCGATTGCGACGAAACTTTCAGTACCCTCCAGTTGATCAATTTTACACATGTCCTTGACATTTTATGAACCTGACCCAAATGAACTTTGACCTGTGGGCTGTGACCTATTAAGCCCAGCTGCCGAGAGCCATGGCAGCTAGTTGGGGAAGCTTCAGTCCAGATAGCATATGCAAGTAGTAGCCATTCAGCAAGTCTGGTGGGAGGCACTTTCAGCAACTGTTCAAGCGTTAATTGGATGGAGAGTCTGGGGTGTGTGCGTACCAAAAAGTAGCAACTGCACACTCAGAACATTGGCAAAACCTGGGTAAAGCGAATGAGAGAGGGAGTCAGGAATCAGGCGTGCAGGGGTAGACAGCTGAAACAGGCGAGGAGAGCAGTGGAGACCTGGAGACATTATGAGGAAACATTGGTCTGGGCAGACACCCAGGTTGAGGTGAGTTGTCAAGACTCAGTCACCCAGACTCAGCACTGACAGCACTGACATCACCATAAATGTTACCAAATGCCGTGAATAGAATAGTAAGACATTTTATAAGATTGGACCCTGGGGGAACCTCCAGGCTTCCCCCATCGGATAGTTGTCTGTCCAACCCTTAGCAGGGTGGATGTTTGGGAGAGGTGGACAAAGCCCGCAGAGGGCATGTATTTCATGATCGCTACACACATTGCAAGACTTTTTTAATGATATAATAACTCAAACTTATCCATGTAACTTGTCAATTACAGGACTTTGTGGGCTTTTGTTTATTAATTCTCAGAGCATCATCTTTTCTGGTGAGTTACTTGCAACACGCATTGCTGCAAGCTCCAAAAGCACAACTCGAAATGGCCAACCACAGCAGGGTCTCCACCTGAAGCAGGAGATTGAGACGCAGAAGAGAAGGAGAGGATCAGGATCATGGAAACAAGAGAGCAGAGGACCAAAACGAATCTGGGTGAGGGGTTTATATAGACTTGACTTCAGGTAGACTACATACTTTGTAGGATAGGAACCTACCTAATAATCCCGATGGCAAATCAATATAAAAACTATTTTGATTTGTATCTCAACTAACCACAGAAAAGAAACTTGACACAAATCCACCCCACCCGGCACAGATAAACTCACAATAAAAATACATTTCAAAATCCGTTTCCTGTTCCGTGGCCTATCAAAAACAAATCCAACAAGAAAATTCATTAAATTTGAAAATGTTTATAGCCTTGAGCGCCTTGAGTTGAATCCAAAGCCATGCTGAATAGCTTGAAACTTAAAAGTGTTCTCAATCAGTAAAAGAAACGCCGTTAAACCAATCAAATACAAAAACTGGCGTTTGCTAGCGATAGCAGTACAGAAAACTGCGCGCAACTGCGGGTGATAATTATGGTCGGCAGTTTTCAATACCACGTTTCGTAAAGTTCCCGCGTTTATGTTGTTTAAAAACCTATACCAATAGATACAAAATTCAATTTTGTTTACTATCATGCTTTAAATAGACCCCACATCGGTCTTGTTTTCTATTAATATGCCATTAACTCTCACCGTGTGACCTTAGGCGGCAAGGAAGCCAACGCATACCAGACCAAAATAATGCATCTTTTAATTCTTAAACTGCAATAAATCATACATATTTTGGAAGAAAATTGAATTTTTATTTCAATAAGGGGTCTTTGTGAGCCCAACAATGACTAGTTCGCCATCTAGCTATGTTTTCGTCCAGAACTGTTTTGTATTCAAAATTCAAAGTTTTAGAATTAGACGTAAATCTTTTAAAGTTCCCGCGTTTCTTACGTTTTGAAATTTTAATATGTTATAATGTAAGCGATTCTGTTAATTTTAGTGAAATATTTAGACCCCACATCGATCTAGTTTTTGAGAATCATTACATATAGTGGAACAGGGTGACCATGGACAGCAATGGTGATTATGTATTGAACATCAACTAAACACAGTTTCCAACCTTTAAAAGGCAACAAAAGGCACAGAATCTGATAGATAATTCAATTTTGATATTTTTTGACCATGTTGTAAGCCCCACATCACTGAAGTTACTCGACAATTCATGGTAGAGCATTGGCAGGTCCGGTAGGCTGAACAGCTCAGAACCATGGTAATTTCGAAATTCAACAAAAGGAAGTTGGCCTTTGATATTACTTTTTGTCCTTCAATTTTTAATTTTGATTGTGAAAAATTAATTTTGTCTATGAACAATAATTGCAACTTAAGATATATAATTTTTGAAATGGCGGAGATAGCCAACAATTTATTTTCGTTAATGCTTCACAGATTCATACATGGCGTGGTCTCTGATCATAAATCAAAAATATATATACAAATAATAAAACTCATTGAAATTTGTTGCTTAGTTCTCTTTTTTAGACTTAAAGGGTCAGCTGAAAATAGTGGTCAAAATACCTTAGTGTTGTAATTTTGAACCGGTTTTACCTAGTACTCTATATACCGTGGTTCAGTCTGTGCCAGGCTGGCACGGTCCGCCGACATCAAAACAACGGTGCGTCAGCTGATTATTGGTCCTCCGATTCAGGAGAAATTATTAACGCGGGAACGCCGGCGCTAAATAAAGGCGGTAGGATTCACGGCTTTGCATGATTGTGTGCAATATTTTTTATAGTATCAAGCGAGGGGTATTGCTGGAGTTTTGCAAATAAATATTTTATTCTCAGTTTGGCTATGCGATCGTGAACACTTTATTTTCATAGATACGATATGAAATAGTATAAACAGGCCAACCCAAGGCTATGTAGGCCAACCTTAGACTTCGCATAGCCATGGACATTGCGTAGGAAGGTACTCACCGATCGTACCACGATACCACGGGCAAGATATCAGACTTTTGGGAGTTTTGTATCGCTGAAATGTATTTTAAGTGCTAAGAAGGAAAATAATTCAATTTAATGTCATGTACAATGGACATTTAGCCATTCCAAGCATAGGGGAAAGTGGGTGTATTGCGCCCTCCTAACCAATTGCGCCCACCAACATTCCCAAGGATTCAATGGCATGTTTATAATTTTGTGTTCGAAAACATTATTTTCACCACTGGATTGTTCATTTTATGGCCCAAACACTCCGATGAAGCCAATCAGCAAGGCTCATTACGCCATCAAAGTTGTTATGGCGTTTTCTTAACTTTTTTGCAGTACTTTGAACCGTTGGCTATAAAAATTTGCGTTATTTGTGTGATTTTCAGAATGATATTTAGAAAGAAAACCCCCTTTTTCATTGTATTTCACTGAAACCGTAAACTTCCTGCAACATCTTAATGATAACTTCTATGCTTTTATTAAAAAGTACCTCAATTTTAATTGCGCCCATGGCAATTGCGCCAGGGGGGCGCAAATAGAATAATGGTGTAGCCATTGTATCACGACAGTACGAATGCATCATTAACTGATTACAATAAAGAAGGAGTTTAATGTCAGGCAAGGGAGCAGCCCGCTGTCGTCAGTCCGCAAATTATCTCTATCGTCAAACTTATAATGCAGCTGCCATTTAGGCTACGACTTGTGGTGTATTTGACAAAATACGACATTTTAAACATGGACTCAGGCGTGAGAAGTGACAGCTATGATAAAAAAGTACAAACTGATGTCATTAAGTTGTCAAAACGATAAAAATTATTAATTTTGAGAGAACCGATTGAAAATTTAACTGTATAGGCGCATAAGTTCACATATATCTAGTCGGTTACAGTAAACGTTTTCGTTGCACTTTTACAAGCGTACGGACACATGTAAAGTTATCTACCTGGGCAAAAAACATCGCGATTTATATCTACATTTATTATTCATCCAGCCTGAATAACATTATAAATGTTTAAGTAAGCCGCAATGACATTAGACTGCCGGGGTGTATGCATTCCGTCTCATTCACTTAGCCATGTTAAAGTATAGGGCGCAATTGGGTTCTAATTGCGCCATCCCCCTGGCGCAATTTACAGCAGTTGTTGGCAAATGCGCCCTTTTGCATGTTTCTGAAAAAGCAGCTGTCAGAAGCAAACGAAACATTCTTAATTGATCGGGAGGCTCTTAAATCGTAGCCAATGAGCTCCCCTTTGAAATGGTTACCAGTGCATGCTTATATCTCCAGCACTTTTCTTGCAATTAGCGTTTTTCCTTAAGGTGGCGCAATTCACCCTCCTTCCCCTATAGTTTGCCTGGCTTCGCCAACCAGATAACCAGGTTTATTCCAAGAGCTTCTTAAGAGGTAGTGGATTTAATATCGTTTCTATTACATTTATTTGATAATCCTACATATCAGTAAACCTGCCACGTTATCATTCTCGTCGAGCGATTACCGGCACATCGTACCAATTGGTACGATGTGCCGGTAATCGCTCGCCGAGGATGCCAATGCAGCGTCGAGCGTCCGATGGTTTACGATAGGAATTATAACAATAGTTTTAAACTAGCGCTTTTTAGAACCATGGTCCGAAATGGTAATTCAAAGAACCTCTTCCCCTTTCAACTCACCTGAAAAGGCTGCTTTCGTGTACCACCCAGCACCCGTTTCGTAGATATATCAAAATGATAACCGGAGGCGAAGATTATCTTTATGATACCACGATTTGTGGGGCTGACTAGTACCGACGGGGATCCCACAAACACGACGGTCACATTCATTAAGCATGATGTACGGCGTAAAGCACCACAACTCACCCCAAAAGCGCAACCTTCTGAGATATCTTATATTTAGTTTCAATGCTGGTACTGGTGCAGTTTCAATGCTGGTACTCTGCTCATTTCTGCTCAATAAAGTTATTTCTCGCTCAAATGCGCCTCACATTAATCGTGTGCTGTGCTCCACAATCATTGCGCCGCGCGCTCTTCCTTCTTATCGGCCCCCTTGAGATCGTATCCATCAATATCTATTTGCTTCAGTTCTAAGTTCTAATGACTTGTATTGTAGAGAAACAATTTTAGAGCGTTTAACAAAATAATTGCATAACCTATGAGCGATAGGAAAAGCCCAATCGTCCAACTCATAAAAAACATTGGGACACAAACAATTGGAAACTGATGGTAGTTGGTACTTTCGCGCATAGGCGGCGGAACGGGGAGGGCACCGGGGCACCGTGCCCCCCCCCCCTTTGATTTTGGCATTTTAACATGGGCTCTATGGGCGTTACATGGAAAGAATGGGACCAAAAGTCGGCAGTGTCCCCCCCCCCCCCTTCCCCAGTTGAGCTGGGCGCAGGTACTAAATAGCATCAAAGGAAATCCTATATTCATCTCGCCGCATTTAAGCGCACCAATCGAAAGACGACAGCGTGACCGCGCTGACAGGCAATCAACCTGGCCACATAAAACTAGCTAGTGCAAGGAAGATGTCTATATAAACCACTGGACCATGCAAAGCGTTCATGTAAATAAAATATGAGTAAAGATGACCCGTTTGAGGGCAGACTGGCCAAACAGTGACGTTACACGCGGATCTCAACACTGCACAACCCATTCATCAAAAAAGATCTCGTGGATCCCTATATACGTCATAACTAGCCCTAGTACGGGGGTATATAGCCATGGACGTAAATGGCCGGCTTAAGGCACAGGATCCCAATTGTCATCCCCATTACGTGGTCCCCAGAAGTCGCCAGGCCGAGAGCCAATGGCAGTTAAGCACATCTTACACGTGCCGACAAACGTGACACAATGAATCGAATAATGAGCCCGCCAATAAGCCTGCCTAATTCTGCATGTAGGCTGCTATTTACCACCACGGCGGAAGGCTAAAACGCATCCATACAGCTCAACAGTCAACATAGGTGTCAATTTCCGCCGGGTTGGGGGTGCTCAAGCTCTTTAAATTCCCCGCCGGCTCGGCTGGCTTGGCTTTGGAGCCCCAACAGACGGTGCGGGTCAAGGTCACCGCTGAGGCGGCGGCGGATTTGCTGCGCCCGGGCAGTGGGCACCCTCAATTCGGTGAAAATCGACACCCATGCAGCTCAACATGACAAAACGCTGCATACAAGCGCACGTCCTCGCATTTAATTGACGCATTTAACTGCGTCACTAACCTCGTACACTGTACAACAGTGGTGAGATGACTGTCCGAAGGAAACTGCCGACTTTGGCTGGCAACATTCAGGGTTGGTGACTTATGTACTGAGTTCGGCTGGCTGACAGCGATGTGACTTCAGGACCGGTTGATGAACGGGCCATCCTAGCCCCATACTACAGGAGCCCAGCTGGTCTTGGCGAGCGGCGGCGACTGGACGAGGCTGGACCCCTACTACAGGAGCCCAGCTGGTGCTGACGAGCGGCGGTTACTGGACGAACGGGTCAGCCTGGACCCCTATTGCAGGAGTCCGGCTGGTCTTGGCGAGCGGCGACGACTGGACGAGGCTGGACTCCTACTGCAGGAGTCGAGCTGGTCCTGTCGAGGAAATAGTTCACCTTTAACATGGGATTTTAAACTGAGATAGCAGTCTGATAGAGCAGATTTGTGTATGCCCTATATTTGAACCGTTTGAGATATTCACCATTTATCAGTGAATATTGGTGCTTAAATTCATGTTCTAGTGCTCATTTACAGCAAGCAGAAACCTCTTCAACACACACAGTGGCCAATCAGCGATGAGAGCACTTACAGGAGCAGAATCCCTTGCAGCTGATAGGTTGTTCAGCAGTTAGTGTTCATAACTCTAATCATTAAAATAATGAAATCCCTTGAGAAGAAGTGTGTAATTCCATGTTAGAATACATTTAAATTTTATTCATCACATTTTTAACACATCTTTTTGAATTTTATTAATCAAATTACTCACAGAAGGTGAACTATTTCTTTTAACACTTACCTTGCTTCAATGGTGACATGTAGCTCTTGCAGCAGAGAAGGCACAGCATTTGGCTGCAACTTCAAATATTGACTTGTTGCTATCAATTATTCAGTTTTGAAATGCATACAGGTACAGTGAATCTTGGGTTCTCCTGTAAGAATGCTGACCGCAGAAGCAGAAGTTCATCCAAAGCTTGTGCCTGAAAAAGGGCCAAGTTTAATATATGAGTGAAATGAAGACTTATAGGTAAGGTTTTGACTAGACCCCTGGGTCACAACAGGAGATGACCCCCGTGATTGGTGGGACCACCAGGCACCAGCACTGGCACAGTCCGTTCTGACCACCGCACACCTATCAGCCCGAGAGCACACTAAATTGCATGTTAAAGCTCCATTAATGCTTTTTTCAATTTTGGCCATCCATTTTGTTGGGTCCATCATGTCCATCACCAAGCCACATTTAAAATGCACTACACTACATCCCCCACCACCTGACCACACCAGGCCAAATCTGCACCGCGCTACACAAAATCCGCACTGCACCAAGCTAAATCCACGCCACACCAAAGCCTCACCAGCCGGACAAGCCAGCACAGACGAGATCTTGTCGAAATTGCCATGCTTTGCAGAGTGCATACTGGCCTACCTGAACCTGACCTTACCCAACATATGAGCCTGACTGTCCTTAGCACTGGGAGCTCATTGAGACCAGGCCCCACAGGCCTAGTGGCCTCCTGAAACCTGATTTCCATATGGGGTGAGCTATTTAAGAAAGAATGGTGATCGGATATCGAACCCGAGACAAGACAGCAATGAGCAGTGGGCGGTTCATGCAACCATAATCATGTTTCCTTACCACAAGTATCAAAGCAAAAACAAAAATAGCTACCTATCGAATTCAAATTTCACTGGAACCTCACCTGCATGGATCTTAAGTGAAAGGTACATCTTGATACATCTGCACGAAAGATACATCTTGATCCACTCATCTCAATCTTGTTTTTCTGCATCCAGGGCATGCAACACTTCTGGTCAAGGCCGTATATAGGATATCGCTTCTGGTATTTTTGGCACAACTTACTCGACTGCTGAGCTCAAATGCAAATTGCAATCACGGTCATAAAATACTGAATCAAGGCCATATTACTGAATATTGAATCGCAATGTATATTCAGTCGATGTACCCCTCGTTCGATGTCTCTCAGACGACGAAGATTGTACGTCGTCCGGCCAATCCTCTTCTAGGTCAACGGGGGCTCGGCTGCAATTATGGAATGTGATTGGCCAAACGGCGTAGAATCTTTGTCGTCCGAAAGACATCGAACAAGAGTAATGTCGCTACTGCGCCATTGTTGCATCGAATTCGCCCCATAGAAGCACGTGTTAACTCTCTCCCATAGGGCCCTGGGTAAACTCTTGTACACAATCAGCTGACGGCATGCCTCCCGCGTCCCCTGGCTTGAAGCTTCGGCTCCGTGTTACCTTAGTATTCAATGACCGTGGTCTGTGCCAAGTCAGAGAAGGGAGAGGACGTGTGCGTTGTGGTGTGGTATATAAAGGAGCTGCTGTGGCGTATAAGTGTTGCGTGGCATAAGTAGCTGGTGTGGTGTTAAATGAAGTCAGACAGTGAAATGATATGGATTATTGGACATGGATTTCATCCTTATTCGTATGGTGAGTGATTATGGTGAAGATGAGTGCAGGCATTGCTGGCGTTTCAGTTTCTCAGGGTGGAGGCACTGTTCATTGGTTGATTGTCAATTGATTTCTATAAGTATTTATGACCGACTGAAGAATGAACATATTGCAGGTTAAGACTGCATTTAACTTTAAACAATAAATTAAATGTACCTAATAGTTCATTGGGCACTCAGGCAGTGCACGCGGTGCGGTGCTGATTTATGTGATGTCCACTGCATCAGTGCATCACATCACAGACTGGTTTATGTCCACTGCATCTATATGTTGTCAAAGAAAATTGTGTAGGTATATGAGCCACGATTGTTCGGTCAGAGAATTTTTGCCTTTTTGTTGCAGTTTCATTTACCTCTACGACAGAAATAAAGCTTTTTAAATGTTCTAATACGTATTTGGAGACTGTTTGGTGCAATGGCTGGTGCGGATTTACAGGCGGGGGTGGTCGTAGAATCAGACCCTGACCCTTGATCGTTTATATATAGCTTAGAACGTAACTTAAGAACGGAGCGCCTTTGCCGCTCGGCAGTTTCCTACAGAAGATTACTTTTTTAGGTTCATTTTTAGTACAATAGAGAAATATTACTGTATGCAGTTGTAAGCTTGCTGAAAGGAGCTTGAATGCAGTTTTGAATAAACATGTTTGATGAGTTTAATTCGATTCGTTTTTTTTTGGGGGGGGGCGGCTGTGAAAAGAAGTGACTAACACGCACATTAGTTAAGTTACACGCCTGTTCTCAAAAATGCATTTAGTTTATTAACACGCACAGCTTAGTTAGCTAACACGCAATATGTGTGTTTTGCGTACACGCATATAGCTAGTGAAAAGTGGCCGTGTGACAAACACATGTGTTACCTAACACGTCTGTAGTTATTAACAAAACACACCGATGATAGTCAATAAACACGCCTACACGGCTTATCTTAGTAACCTGGCAAATATTCGAAAACTAGGAGGTGTGTTTCAAAACACGCTATTCAACCTTTTGCGTGTAATTGAAAACACACTTAGTCATGAAATGCGTGTTTTGCTTACACGCCTATGGTTAGTGAAAAGTGGCCGGATAACTAACTAGTTGGTAAACTTTTTTTACAGTGTGTTCACCTCGCTCAGGCACGTCGAATAATATACTTTTTGTCCGGGTCAGGTCAACTTGGGGTGTTGACCTCAGGTCAAGGTCAGATCAGCACCCCCAGGTCACGAAGCTGGTCGAAAGAGGTTATGTCGCATATCATTCGATTCGGCAGGTCTTTCTGAGTCCATTGGTGGCTTTCCCGACTCGCTAGCTCAATTTGATCGGGAGTTATTGACGAAAAACTAATATGACCTTTATGACGTCATAAATGAGGTCAGGTCAAGTCATAAATGACGTCACGCAAGGTCAACATTGCAAAAGTGACGCATCTAACCTTGCAAGGAGTGCATCAAATCACGATTCTGTGTGCTTGAGATAGTTGGAGATCGTTCCCGGCGCCAGAATAGCAGTTTTCATTTTTCCCCATTGACTTATAATGGTGAGGTCACGAAAATGACCTGACCTCATATGACCTTTAGGAAAAATCCGAGATATACAAGTTGTGAGACTCATAATGGATACTAGATCCTGCAAGTTTCATTTCCCTGTGACATCTCCTCTGGCAGTGAGGGTGTTGCGAAGTTGCGACATCTGAAGACCGTGCAGAGGTTCACTTATGACGTCATAGGTCAGTGACCTGACCTGACCCAAAAATGCGGTTGGTGTCAAAAGATGTGGCTTGAATCAAAGGTCAGGTATGCCAAGTTTCAGCTCTCTATCGCCAGCGTGTTCGGAGCTATCGCGAAAAAAACCCTATGGGGGGCGGCACCCGCCCCCCCCCCCTCGGCCGGCGAAGGTTAATTAATGCTCCACCATATGTCACTAACTAAACCCACTATTTGAAGTTATACTTAATGACACATGGGTAGTTTTCACTCAACATAGTAGGATAATTAAGCATTAAATGCAAAATTAGAGCTTGAGATTGTCCGGCATTTAGCCCAACAGGATACCTCTTCAATCGTCCTAGCTGAACCCAGCATAAGCTCAGCTTGTCTGAACTCGGACACACCATCAACATTGCCGAGTCTGAATTTGAGCTCGACGCCGGGCCATGGGCCTGAACTTTGTGGTCATGGGCGCGGGAGCTGGGGGTCTGGGGGGCAGCCTGCCCCCACAACTCTGGGGCCGTGGGGCGCTGCCCCACAACTTTTCATAGGGCTAGGAACCGTCGGGGCAGCTTGCCCTCCCTGAATTAGCGGTTGTGGGTCACAAAGGAAAACTAAAGGGAAGAAAACATTTAAGAAAAAATCCCCCTCTTTACCTTACTTGACAGCTCATGTGGAAGATTCAAGCCTTTATTCTACGTTACCAAAAAGGTAGTTCCTTGACTCAGCTGAGACAAAATATCTCACTTTTTGCAACTGTTTTCGTTTCGTTTTTTTTTCGATGAAAAGGCGAAGGGTTAAAAATAAGTGGCCTAAAACCGGTGAGAAAACTAGATTTGGGGGTCATAAGCGTAGGAACCATGGGTGCAAGGGTGCAGCTGCACCCACAATATTTATCCAGTGGGTGCAGACAATGTATTCTGCACCCACAATAATCTGAACCAAAAACCCCTTTTTCATCAACACTACTTCCCATGCAGCACGGCAAATTCAGGATATGTTGCCTACTATCCATCTTTCGAAGCATTTGCTACTGTGATCAGTGATGGTCTTCAAAACTTACATTTGTGCTGAAAAAGGAAAATGGAGCATGTGATTGAACACATACCGAACCGATGACCCACTGTCAAAAATTTTAGCCCGATATCTTCGAAAATGGCTAAGTTGGCCGCTTTTACTTTTTGCGGTAGTCAATATTGACAATATTAGCCCTCGAATCTCTGCAGCGTTTTCCAGCTTCTAATGTGTAGGGGGAGGGGGAGGGGGTCGGTCGGACCCCCTGGCGTTCGGCCCCTGATCGAGCTAGAGCTTCGCGGAAAAAACGAGGGTGTTGCCCGTGACGAGAGGAAGCCGATGATACCCAATTTTAAGGTCCTACTTCATTGGTTGACCTTCCAGGTCAGGTCAATATTCCAAAAGTCGGGAAAATCGGGACCTGCTAGAACTGCGTAAAGTGAAGCTGTTATCGGGTTTTTCGGGGTGCTGATCACAAATATCTGATGTTAGTTTTGATCACAGATGATTTCTTCATGCATTTAGGCCAAATCGGGTCAGGTCAGGTCAGGTCAACCATTAGGCGTCCTACCGGCTATCCATAGTAGGTGTCAACTACCACTGACGGCGTCGTAGCATGTCACGAAAGCACTAAAACTACTTCGTAAACGTTCAAATGGATGCTAAATTCGAAATCAGCCCTATAAACTACCCTAGAAACATGTAAAACTCGAAAAAGTGAACCGAGGTCATCAAAGGTCAATGACCTGACCTGACCTTCAGGTTATCTTCACACCCACCGTGATGCATGGGAAGAACATCATTTCACATGTTTGGACGGGTACAATCACAAAAAGACTGGAAACGCGCGGATAATGTGAGCTGACATACGCCAAATCGCGATTCCGGCCGAACATGGTCTCGAGAATCAGGTCACAGGTCAAAGGTCTTTTGGGTCAGGGTCATGAAATTTTTAGAGTAGGCGTAAAACGGATCAACTCGAGGGTACTAAAAGTTTCGTCGCGATCGGCCGCTTTTTGCGCCAGTTATTTGCGAGCAACCATGGGGGGGGTTCATCCGACCCCCCTACACATGCGAGGGTCAATGCTTCCAAATGCACTTATCGGTTGGTACCTTTTCGACATGGTACACCCTCAAAGCTCGTAACGAGCCTTCGCTCGGATGTCGCCCCCCCCCCCCCCCCGCTTCACCGGCCATGGCTGGATTTCTGCACCCATGCACCCACAATGTTCCAGCCGTTCCTACGCCCATGTTGGGGGTACCCTAGGTTTGGCTAGTCCCAACCGGTTGCCCCCCCCCCCCAAGACGGCCGGCTGGATCCGCCCTTGTTTTTTCCTTTAGTTTTCAAAAAAAAATCATGGTGTCAGGGCTGTGATGAAAAATAAGTGGTTTAAATCCGGTGAGAAAACAGGATTTGGGGGTACCTACCCTAGGTTTGGCTCCTTCAGGCTCTGCTCCCCCCCCCCCCCCCCCAGTGAAAGTTCCTTAGACAAGGCCCTGGCGTGCGGCCGTTTTTTGCGGCTTGCGGCGGGCGGGCGTGCAATGCAATTTTTTGCGTCGGTGTTTGCGTTTTTTGCGGTGTTTGTGTTTGGCGGCGGGCGGGCGTATGCGGTGGTGTCGTTTGTATAGGCCAGGGGCGACGAATTCAATTTTGGCGTGGGGGGGCAAGATTAGTGATGTCAATCACGGAAAATCGGAATACCGATAGTATCGGTATTCCGATTGGTCCGATACCAAACCAAATACCAACTAAAACCACGGGAGAATACCGAAACCAAACCAACTTGAGAAACTGAGGGAAATACCAACTTTTTACCGATATCTTAGCCTCTAATACATTAGTGAGGGCCTATGATACCAACAAAATACCAAACACATTACGATTGAAGTACCAAATACCAAGTTGATATCGGTTTGGTATTGGTATACCAAAAAGTTGGTATCCGATTGACATCTCTAGGCAAGATACTATACGAGATAATGCCATAGGCGGATCCAAAAATGTTTTTTCCACGCTACGGGAACATACCCCCAAAAAGTATCTCCAAAATCCAAAAACTCGGATTTTGATGCATTACATACCTACCTACCTACTCCTGAGCAGCTTCAGCATGGGTGGAGAATTGTCGAAATGCCAGGGGATGGTTTCACTGGCGGATCCAGGGCTTGAGAGCGGGCGTCGGGCACACCAGGGAAGGAGCCAAACCTAAGGTACCCACAAATCCTGTTTTCTCATCGGATTTAGGCCACTTTTTCGTCACAGCCCTGGCACGATGATTTTTTTTTTAAGACTTGAAAAAAACTGTAGGCCACCTAACAGGGGCTTTTTCTTTCGGCACCTGAAGCCTCTCTGGGCTGTGAGCCTCTCTGGGCCCTATGTAGGGCCATTGGAAGTCACGTTAAGGGTTGACCCACAGAGGTGCACGTGACCCACAGGGGAGCACTGCCGCTTCAACCCTATTGGCCGTAGTGTCTAACGGTGGCGGCCATATTGCGCAGACCAGGAACCGGCCGCCGCCTGTGTTGAGGAATAGGGAATTCGGGACCTCGATTTACGTTTGCGGCCGCCGCATCCGTTACGTTCAAGTTACGTAGATACGGAACCCGGCATCTTACGCAGAATTGAGTGGGAACACGATCAAATCTTCAGAATTCCTTAAATTCACTCGCCGGACCATCGTCTTTCTAAATTTGCCCCGGCTGAGAGGCTTGATTGAACCCACCCCGCTAATGCGCCGCTAATTCAACTAGAATTTAGCGGTAAAGTGGTCGTATGAGGCAGAGTACAATGCAGAGTGACTGGTTGGTAGAAATCCGCTTTAAAGGTCTCAGGTCAACCGGTGACCTCTTGAGGTCAGGTCAAGTGACCTAAGGCACGGGCTCGGTTTTTGGTAAATAACTTCGCCAAAAATGGCCGTAGAGCCGAGATTTTGGCATCATCGTGTTCACCTAGCTCAGGCGCATCGAGTGATGTACTTTTTGTTCGGGTGAGGTCAATTTACGGCATTGACCTCGTGACAATGTCAGGTCAGAGCTCTCAGCTCACTAAGCTTGTCGAGTAAGGTCATGTTGCATATCATTCGATTCGGCAGGTCTTTCTGAGTCCATCTGTGGCTTTCCCGATTCGCTAGCTCAATTTGATCGGGAATTATTGAAGAAAAGTTTATGACCCTTGTGACGTCACAAATGACGTCACGCAAGGGCAACAATGCAAATGTGAAGCATTGGACCTTGCAAGGAGTGCATGGAATCACGATTCTATATGCTTGAGATAGTTTCAGATCATTCCCGGCGCCAATAGTGAATATTTCCTCATTCACTTATAAAGGTTTAACGTATAAGTTCCCTGTAGTTGAGGATTTTTTTCAGATGTCATCTTGTTCTCAACTCAATTCTGCGTAGGATGCCGGGTTTCGTGTCTACATAGCTTGAACGTAACGGATGCAGCGGCCGCAAACGTAAATCGAGGTCCCGAATTCCCTATTTCCCAACACAGGCGGCGGCCGCTTCCTGGTCTGCGCAACATGGCGGCACCGTTGGACACCATCTGGCGGCCGATGCGCGTAATTCTTTTTTCCACCCAAAGGAAGGCGCTATACGGAGAATATCCCATTGCGTCATTGAAAAGTGACTTACACCTCTCACCGGCCAGCTGGCTGCGTGGTGTAGTGGTGAGCACACTCGCCACGTGATCTAATAACTAGGGTTCGATCCCCGCCGCCGGCCGAACTTTTTGGCGCGTTGTAGGTTGTAGGTCTGTAGGTTAGGTTGTAGGTTAGGTTGTAGGTTGTAGGTTTGTAGGTTGTAGGTTAGGTCAGGTGAGGTTAGGTTATGTTTGTTTTTGTTTGGTTTGTTTACCAAGAAGCATCTTCGGGTATAGCGCCTTCCTTTGGTTGGAAAAAAGAAACACGCGGCCGATGCGCCTTCCACATTATAGAGTTCAGTGACGTGACCACACGGTGCCGACTGCCGACACTCCGCAGGAGATCGTTTAGGGCCTCAGAAACTCGTCTTTTCTGTCAGAGGCCAGCAAAACCGCTCAGAGATTTTAGCGGGCCCTACACGTAAAAGATCTGTGCGGACCTTCGGGTATAGTATACCTGGGCAATATTTGCCCTCAAAGGTTCTCGTGGGGCCCCTAGAGTCCGACGTAGGGCCCCTTGACATGGGTGTGGCACTCAAAGACGGCTGAAGAGACCCTTAAAGATATGTGGGTCCTTAGATACATGCGTCTGGTGATTGACTTGGGTTCTGAATGTTATCGGGGAGCTATTTCTCAGACACCAGCTAGGGCTCTCGGGGACCGCTTTTGAGCCTCAAAAAGCATGTGCGGGCCCTTGGGGCGCATCCGGTGTCCTCAGGAGTTGGGTGCCTGTGTGCGGCTTCAAGAGCCTGACGGATCTCTCAGGAGCCGGAGTGGGTAATTGGAGACCCCGGCCCCGGGAGAAGACTCGGCACTTAAAACTTCAACGGGCCAAAGGGCCCGTCAGGACCCCAAAAAATGTTTTACAGTTATTTAATATGTCTTTGTTTCCGGTTATAATCTTACCCTCCGTGTCCTCCAACACGTTAATGTCCTTGTCAGCACTTTTTTTTTGGTTTGCAATGCATGTTTAAAAAGTATCTAGTTAGTTTTTCACCGTGTTCTAGCCAGTTCGCTCGAGACCAGAGCATCGCTTTTTCGGCGACACGTAGCTTGAATGTATCCAGCTCATCCTTCTTTCGTTTATATTCGTCCTGCAGATCTATGGATGGTGGCAACCAAGATTCTTACAGATAAGGCTGGGACGCCAGTCACGTGATCCTTTTTCTGCTTTTCCCAACCCTACTCACGATTTCCATAAGCCTTGATTAATTCATTGCACAGAGGCGTTTGTAGTTATTTTATATACGAAAACTAATTCAATGATATTTGAAATTAACAAACAGATTTTACTCGCCATCTCAAACGAAAGTTGAATTTATTCGCGTTTCATTAATTTAATCAGCTGGCAACCATCACCCGTAGTCCTCGATGAAGTCGAACTTGGCGCACTCAGATAGTGTTCGAAATTTGTGACACTTACTTGTTGCTATGGCGACCGAGCAGTACCTACAATATTCATTTGTCAATAAGTGCTTGCGGAGCTGCCGCTCACACTTTTGAACACAGTCTTTATGCGTCAGTTTATTTTACGCGTCATATCTGAAACTCGTTTTGTGAGGCTCCAAAACCATTCAATTCATGTCCTTCAAAAGAAGTGTTTTGTAACATTTTCGATATGTTTTTTGGGCTTAATTGGTAGCTACATTCCTCCTATCTTGCGAGAGGATAGTCATCACTCGGGGACCAGTCGTTGAAAGCAAGAAACATCGACGAGGAGAAGGTCTTGTAAAAAGTCGCAGCGATTGCATTGAGCATTGAATGACGAAAATATGTTTACCCCCACCGCCTCAGGCGATCACGTGCCGTCACCCACCTGGTGGCAACAATGCTATAGTTCGTTTTTTTTTCTCAGAAGGACGCTGGTTCCAAGTATGTTTTTCGAACAAGCACGTGTTTTAGCGAGCAAAACGAGAAAAAAACTGAACCTGAGAAAATCGAACGTCGACTAATTTTAACATGTGATTTCTTCCCGATAATTTACATATGTGCGTTTTGGAACCATACAGGGTGTCCCGAAATTGATGCGCGGTTGTTCTATCCTCAATAACTTATAAAGTGCTCGAATTTATTTCACGGCTTATATGTTATCATAGTCCCCATTCAGTTGCATACACGGCCTATTGCACTCTAGCGTGTCACGTTTCAGGTTGTCAAGAGTCTCTCCTTTGAAACAGCGCCATGCCGTTTATATCTTCTGAAACAGCCTCTTCTCTGAGCTAGCCCGTGGAAGCTTGCTGAGCTCTTTTCTGACGATCGTCCAGATAATTTGGATCGGGGACAGGTCCAGACTGTTGCCAGACCATGTCCCCTTCTCCCAGAGGCCTGGGAGCCTCGCTCGGCACCAGTCCTGGGTCTTCCTGGCGTGATAAGCTGGAGCCCTTTCTTGCTGGAAAATGGCCCTGGGCATGTCGGACAAAAGTTTGAGTCTGGTTTTTGAACCATTTACCTTTTCCCTCACCATCTTTGTGGCATCAGTCTTCTCCAGCACCTCGTTGACATAATAATAAGCAGTCACGGTCTGTCCCCGAGGCACCTCGTAAAGCTCAGAGGCCAGAGCGCCTCTGTAGCTCATCATGCTCCAAATGAGATTCTTCAGCAGACGTTTCACGGTCTCGACAGCGGACTCCTCAGAGCTGCCGTTGGCCCACATTTCGATCGTTCTGGCAGTAAGGGGCTTAGAGACCACAAAGGGCACCTTGTCACTGAAAAGGACGCATCTCCAGTCCTGAATGGTCCAGTTTTTGTGGGTCTTGGCGAAATCCAGCTGCCTGCACTTCTAGACCACGGTAGGCCAAGTCTGCATCCTGAAGCTGAGCAGCTTCAGCTTCAAGATAGTCTTCAAATACTGGTGAAGGGTCGATTTGGATGCTGGGACATGCATCTCATTCAGTTTTCTTGTCAGCGATGTTGAATGGTGCTTTTTAAAGGTCGACTTTGCAATCACGATTTTCGCCACTCTGCTCAAGGCAGTCTTCCGCCCTCGAACTGTGCTGTTCTTGAGTGTCTCTCCTGATCGTTCCTGACCTGAGTGATCTCTCCCGATGTCCCCTCCGTGGCCGAGTGGATTAAAGCGCCGGAATTCGACGCTTAGCCGGTAGTGAGAGCCAGGCGCGGATACAAGGGGGGGCCATGGGGGCCATGGCCCCCCCCCCTTGGCCGATTTTTTTCAAAAATAAAAAAATAAAATAAAAAGTTAAAAAGCTGAAAAGGGGGCCTCCTGAAAATAAAGTGGCCGAAATCCGATGAGTTTTTTTTAACCTACCCACTTAGTTATTTCTCGTTCGTTCATTTATTTCATAATTCGTTTATTCATGTTGAGCTGTTGCCTGAACAGCTAGATAAGCTCAATAGACGCAGTTTTTTTTTTGGGGGGGGCCCAACAAGTGGGAAGATGGGGCCTCCAACAGGTGGGATTGTGGGGGCCTCCTGGTTTCTAATGGCCCCTCCCTTGGAGATTTTCTGGATCCGCCCCTGGTGAGAGCCCGGTTCAAGCCCCGGTGCGGGCGGCCACATTTAGCTCCTACGTGTAATGGCGTGCGTGTCTGTGGCAGGGGCCGCACAGTAGCCAGGTAACGTGAGTGAGCGGAGAGGGCCGTGTCCAGTCGTGAGGGCACGTTAAACGTTCGGACAAAATTCTGCCATACAGCTGGAATTGCGCGATCGGGTGGTGGGGTCAGGGTCAGCACAATAAGCTATGCTTAGTGCGGGCTCTGATTCCTCAAATCCACCCATTCAACCATTCGGACTAAATTTATTAAAAAATAAAAAAATCGTTTGCAGTCCATCCAAAGTTTAATTGTCGCAGAGTTGACGTCCAATTCTCTTGCATCCGGAACCTGGGTCACACCGTCCTTGATCATCCCCACCGCGCGGTAGCGGATCGGTAGTTTGTGCCTTTTCACTTTTGGTAATATGCGGTTTCTCCACGTTGCCTGTCTGGACAAGAGTGGCCTCCCGCGCCCACCACCGGCCGCGGTCGGGTTAGCCGCTTGGTTCACGTGATCGTGTGACCAGCAAGATGTCCGTGGTGCCATAGCCGGTAAAATTGCAGTTGTTCAGCACTCGGGAGGGACAACATAACATGCGGCACCAACCGCGCATCAATTTCGGGGCACCCTGTATATGAAAACAGTGGTGACGTCATACTGTCGAACATGTATTGCAATGTAACTTATAACTATCATGTACGGAACTGCTTACTCGATTATAAGCTCGGCAACAGTGAAAAACTAAGTGTCACCCAAATTCGTTGACACTTGTCCCAATGTCCCATTGCACGGACATTTGGGTGCCTGCTGCCACCAGTGACGTCATCATAATGTGTTCATTTTTAAGAAGTTTCACCCAAATTCGTTGACACTTGTCCCAATGCACGGACATTTGGGTGCCTGCTGCCACCAGTGACGTCATCATAATATGTTCATTTTTCAGAAATAATTTCCAGCTACTTACCGTGCACAATTTGAAATCGGTTATTTTTTTCGGTAAGAAACTCTTCAGTCTTCGCCAGACACTGAAGCTGCCAAAACTCACGTGAGAGCTTCGATATTGAACTTTGGGCCAGCGTCCTTTAAAAAAAAAAAACGAACTATAGTGAGTTTTCCAGTTCTTTTACATTGGCTTCTAACTCTTTTTCGCGTTTTCGCCTTTCTCGCGCCTTCCGCTTACTCGCCTTAACCCTCGCCCATGTAGGGGGGGGGGGTTGGTGCAACCCCCCCCTGAGGTTTTTCGGAAATAGTGCAAAAACGGCGGCGCGCAGCGCCGCCAAATTTTGGGTACCTTATGGGGCAAACCTTGCGCATCTTTTGATAAAAAAAATTTGACCGGGTCATGTCAGGTCACGGAGTTATGACGTCACAAAGGGAACAGCCTCCGGCCGGATTTTCACAAACTGAGTGCCAACGCCCGAGGTTTCCTGCCGGTGGTACGGACATCGGTTGATGGATCGTGATGAAACTTCCCATGCATGTTGGGGCAAGTATTGGCTATCATATGGTATAAGAAACTTGACCGGGTCAGGTCAGGTCACGGAGCTATGACGTCACAAGAGGAACAGCGTCCGGTACTATTTTTGAAAAGCGTCCGAACCACTATTTTGCTAATTCTTGTCACCTCAATGGGAATATGCAGCAATATTAGCTTCTATAGGGAGCAAATGGACCTTCCAAATCCAAAAATACAATCAGATTTCAAAAATTTAAATTTTGATTTTTCGAATTTCTGTCGCCGACTGTGACCTTGCCGACTTCCGGCGCTCCCAACGCGCCATTTTTAGAGCTAGGGAAACGAAATACATACCAAACGATAGAGAATTGATCAAGGAACACGATAGTGAAGGTTTCAAGTCGATATCACCCACCGTTTTGCCGCAATCGCCGCGGAAAGTTGAAAAAAGTCTATTTTTCCGAAAATTTGACCTTTGACCGGTCAAAAGTAGGTCAAATGTTGACCTAGGACCAAAAAATATACCACCAATCGCGAGATCTCGGCGAGAGCAATCCGTTGGTCTTTTCCGCTAAGCTCTACGACGCTCCGTTTTCAAACGCCAAGGGGGGGGGGGTCGCACCAACCCCCCCCCCCCCTGCATGGGCGAAGGTGGCAGATCGCCGTTTACGGGCGAGGGTTAATACATATTACTCTTGCATTTGACAGCAGCATTTCTATCAACAGGCCTAGTTCGCTAGCCCCATGGTATTGGCTCTGCCTTTGTTTTGCCCTAGGTATGTATTTCCTCTTTAATTTCATTAACCACATCAGCGCACTCGAGTAAGCTGAGGTTCAATCTCCATACACCTGGTCCCCGCTTGTCCCCAAATACGTTTACTGAGAACGTTATGATACTGTGATCGCTTCTTGGGCCGGGTTCAATGTCAATTTTTTTCCACATGATGAGCATCTATAAACACGCTGCTTACAAGGAAGTAATATATTCTGGATTGTTGCAATGGATGACACTTCCTCCACGTATATCGACACAAATTTGGGTTCGCTTCGCGCCAGACATCTTTCAGATCAAATTCTCGCATTAGTTCACTCACAGCCTGAGCGGTGGTAGATGCCTGAGTGAATTTTTTTTGACTGGAATCAGGCATTGATAAATGTATGATTAAATCTCCGCAAACAATAAGCGGGTGCGTTATCTGTAGGGATCGTATGTGCTTGCCTAGTTCTTTATAAAAAGTTTACTTGGCAATGTCCTTACGTCGGCGCGTATACTCCGACAACTGCCATTGTTGCGTTATTAATGTTTAACCCGCGCCCCGTTGGGCTCTGCCGAGCAACGCGCCCCGTTGGGGGGGGGGGGCATTTTGCCCCCCCCCCCCCCCTAAGATCTCGAGAACCACGCAACCTAGCGACAAGCGGCAAACATTGTTGGATAGCCCTATCAGGGAACTACCTTGTGACCCAATTTTACTGACCTAGGTCAAACCGATGACGTCACAGGTCAGGTCAAAGGTCCAATTTTCACCGTTTACAGGCATTTCAAGAAATGCGTTGTAAAATCGAGTAAAATGCATTTCATTGAAAAGCATTGATGGGGAAATGTTCTTCAAACACATATTTTGCTATTTGAGGTCACTGATACCAGGTCAGGTCACAGAGGTCAGGTCACGGGGGGTCACAATATGAAAGTGTCGTGTGATACATGTTTTATGGTCCATTTTACATGACGAATGCGATTATGTGGGTCAGGCAGCCTTTGGGGCCAGCTTAGGTCACGTTTTGGTCAAGGTCAGGTCAAATTAGGTCAAATTTCAAAGTTAATATTTTTGCATAAAATGGGTATCGAATCAATGCAGCTCGTCACGGGGAGTTCAATGGTGGTCTTTGTTTTGCCGTACGTGGTCTAGAATCGCTAAAAAAATTGAGTTCAAAAATTTGACGTCATCATTTTTGAACAGTTTTTTTCGCTATAACTTGGCCAAAAAACGAAATATCGATCTAAAATTTGGTATGTATATAGAAGAGCACAGGGACTATCACATATTTTCCGGTTTTTTCGAAATTCGGAAAAAAAAAAATTGGATTTTTTTAGTTTTTCTGAAAAAAAATCAATTTCTTGATTTTTTATGGTCAAAAACCCAAAATTTTGAAAATCCGAGATAGCAGTTTTGTAGCCGTTTTTTGTCTACTAGACCATATAAAGAACTTTGAAATTGCTTGATAACTGTAGGTTTGGTGAGCGTTTCAAGATTGCATGTTTTTTGCTCATTTTTGCTCGAACATGACCTCAGTTTGACCTCAATAACTCCTGACCTAAGGTGACCTAAGACTTGAAATTTGGTGTGAAGGTGTCAAATTGATGCCCGGGAAGGAACTGAAAATTTGGCGGCGCTGCGCGCCGCCGTTTTCTTGCTATTTAGGAAAAACCACAGGGGGGCCAAAATGCCCCCCCCCCAACGGGGCGAGGGTTAACTGAACCGAAACTGTTCTGCGCTCCTGGGCCTCGTTTCATAAAGCTCTGCCGTAACTTACACCTTTCCGTAATTCACACCCTTTCAAACTACGGAGCGCAAATGAAGCCGTTTCACAAAGCCACAACTGGAATTGTTTACACCTCCGTAACTAAGCACATTTGCGTAGTTACCGTAATTGTATTGACATTGTATTGACAATTGCTGACAACTCCACATCACTCATTGTGGCTATTCTGTGTCACAAGTCAAAAGATAAAACGATCAACGGGAAATATGGTTGAGGGGTAAAAACAGGCACACAGTCAAACAACACTCATACGTCAGAAAATGCTAACCCCGTCCACCCTCCCCACCCCTATTGCACACCACCGACTTGACTGCTCGCTTAAAGCGTGCCGGGTTCAGCTCCAATGTGCTCGCAGGCAGTTCGTTCAGGAGTGATGCGGCACGGTAGGTAAAAGACCGCTGGCCGGCGGCTGTACGCATGAGTGGAGGCCGCAGCCGCCGGTCCTGCCGGGTACCACGATCACAGCGCTGACGTGAGTCCACAAATGTCACAAACTGGGATGAGATGTCCGTGGGCTCCCCGCACACAATCGCCTTCTGAGCCACAGTCATGGTGGACACGTCACACATCAGTCGAGGGGAGATAAAACCAAGCTCCTCCCGCGCGCGAGACACATGGTCATACTTCCGCAGGCCAGTGACGACTCTGGTGGCGAAGTTAACCACGCTCATCAGTCTAGCGTCATTCTTGGAAGTGCCACAGCCATAAATCGCAATACAGTACCTCACGCGCGAGAGGACCAGGCCGTCAACCACCGTGCGCATCACATGCCGCGGGAGGAGATGCCTCAGGTGGCGGAGACCGATCAGGAGGCCAACACACTGACGGACAACAGCACTGACGTGGTCGTCCCAAGTCAGGTGACGGTCGAAAAGCACGCCAAGGTTTTTAACGGACGGGCTCTCCTGAACGGTCTCCCCACCGACCCGTACGCTGACAGGGGATAGGCCGCGGGTGTTCTGACGAGTGCCAAGGAGTAGGATTTCGGTTTTGGATGCATTTAGCTTGAGTCCATGGGCATGGAACCATGATGACAGGGCTTGGAGAGTGGTTTCCATGCGATGGATAAGGGAAGGAAGGTTTCGTTTGGAGTCGGATATCAGGATTTGGGTATCGTCAGCGTACTGGGTCACATGAGCGTCCGGCGCGTGAAGGCTGAGGTCGTTGGAGAGGATGGTGAACAGGAGAGGACCTAAGGATGAGCCTTGGAAGACTCCCATGGTGTTAGGAAGGGGAGATGAGACCACCCTGTCACCGGAGGAGGTAGCGATGGAGACGGATTGAGTATGGCCGGAGAGATAGGCGGAAAACCAGGTAGGATCAATGTTGTACTGCTGAAGTTTGGTAAGGAGCAGAGGATGGGGTATAACGTCAAAACACTTACTGAGGTCCAAAAGGCATAGGAGTGACAGCTGACTGCGGTCCATGTTGTGAAGGATGCGGTTAGTGACAGTGAGAAGGGCGGTCTCGGTGGAATGATTGGGACGGAAGCCGTGTTGGGAAGTGGAGAGGAGGTGATTGTCGGACATGTAGGCAAACAGCTGCCGCTGCACCACACGCTCGACAATCTTGGCCATGACAGGAACGATGGAAATAGGACGGTAAATTTATCAAGCGTCCTACAAATTACAATTTCATGTCAACACTGATTTTTTACGAGAAATTATAAAGCAATTATGTTGAATTTAAATCTAAAAAAAAAAGTTATTTATGAAAAAAATATTGATATTGATGACCATCCTTTATCAAATCAATATATTGAAAACAGCAGAAAGCCAGCTAAGCAGAAGTGCTTAACTACGTAAGTAGCGCGGCGCGGCGAATAAACAAAATTCCGATAGTGGCCAGCAAAAAGCGACTGGTACAGAAGATCTACAGTTTCTTTGTCTCATTTTGGTTGTTCTTTCTTCCTCACCGGGCTCAACATTATAAAATATATCAAAAATTAGCTTCGAATCTTCACATTAATTCAAATTCACGTAACATTTTCGTGCGTAGTTTACACCACTGATATCAAGAACTTGATAAAATATTTGGTGTTAATTACGCCGTTTTATGAAACCCAAATGGCATCAATTGGTATACATTCTTGGACGATACCGCGAAAACGAAATATTTCTATCGAGAGTTTTCAAAGGATTTCATGCACGAGGCCTTGGCCGAGTGCATGAAATTCTTTGAAAACTCGAGATAGAAATATTTCGTCGCGGTAGAGTCCTAGATATTATTTCCTGTATGTTTCTTAATATCGCTCGTTATCTGCTTAAAAAAGGCCGAAATATGCATAAATAAAATACAGTAACATTAACTACACGTTAGGTACTGAAATACTGGCAGTTCTAATTACTGAACAGTGCAGCAAAGCTTACAAATTTTCTTTAAAACAGAAGCCCTCGATGAAATCAAGCTATCCAAGAAAACCATCCAAGAAAACGTCTCGCGCAAAGTTTCTTGGATGGCTGGATTGCATTGCAAGACTGCATCAAACATACAGGAATCCGGAATCGAGCATTTGCCGTAAATGAAGCTCCGTAATTTCGATGGCGTGAACTACTCCGGTCTCCGGCTATGTGAAACGGAATTGGCATCAAATACGCCAAATCTGGCATAATTGACGGAACGCTGTAAGTAATTCCTTTTATGAAACGAGGCCCTGGTCTCGTCGATATCCTAATAGTTCCCCTTTATATTGCCTTGGAGTCATTATACAGGTACCGCGGGCGTTACCTGAACCATGAGAAAAGAATACATCCCCGCCTATCCCCGCCCCATTCTGCTGTCCATCTTTTTTCTACGCCTTCTGTTGAGTGAGTTTCTTGCAAAACAATTATATAATCTGGGTACTTTACGTGCATGTGTCGGAATACAGCCCGCCTCTTTTTGTTATCCCGCAGTCCTCTCCAGACTCCAGACTCCAGATGTATTCGAATGAGGTCCACACAAAGCGGTGGCTTTTCGCTCAGTCACGTCATACGGTAAAACAAAATGGAAAGTATGACACACGCACACAATCACATCAATCACATATCCATGACCACAATTATACAAACACATCGAAACTGACCATCAGCGACTCGGACACATCTGTGCTACATTCAGCAGCCTATAGCGACATAGTAGCCCGCCTCAACATAGCCTTAAATGCCGGCATGCCGGGCTCTATGCGCATGTCATTCATCAGCGACACACCTCGGTAACAAAGACGTCGTCTCCCAGACTCTGTGCGAATAGCGGGGAGGGTGAACGAATCGGCTCGTCTCGTTTGGTGCTGGTGCCGCTGGCAGGCTCTGGGTCCGATGGTCTGTCTTAAATACTCGGGCTGACCGGACACAATCACACGCTCGACGGCATATACTGCGTGGTACGATGCCAGCTGTTTAGCTGTGAACCACCCCAGCTGCCGTATAGCTCCGGACACATGGTCGTTCTTCCTTTTACCGGTCACGACCCGTGTGCAAAAGTTCACAATCTTCTGCACACGGTGGAGCTGCGTATCCGTACAGGAGCCGTACACTGACATACAGTAGCGCACAATCGATAGAACAAGTGCTTGAACGATACATTTTAGTGCAGTCCTAGGTATCACATGGCGTGCGTGGTTCAGGGCGATTAGAATTCCGGTGCATTTGCGTGACATGTCATCAATATGCGACTCGAACGTAAGATGGCGATCGATTGACACTCCGAGGTTCTTGACTACCTTGGCATCAGGCACTACCGTCCCACAGAAACTGAGCGTGACCGGCGGCAGCCCACGAAGCATCGCCTGTGTTCCCATCACGAGCATCTGTGTCTTTTTAGCATTCAGACTCATCCCATTTTGACAAAACCAACTATACACATCAGCCAGTGCACCCTCCATTTGCGAGACAAGCTGCTGCATCTGACCCTTCTTCCCCGTTACCTCTTACGTTAAAGCTCACTATAGAAACCTGTCCAGGCATTGGCAAGATACAGGTTCATGCAATCCGCATCTGAGTGATAAACGCGTGCCCATCTTACGAAGCAGCTCGCTGCGGTCATTCCCTAGTCCCGCCCTTTTCTCGCACGCAGACTGTCAAGCACAGAAACCGATTAGGACGTTGACCATTTAAAGGTAGTGTGCCACCTTTGAAAGATTTCCCATTTTATTTTTCCTGTGATAAGAAGCTTCTGTTTTTACCTAATATCGCAAAAAAAATCAAAAATGGGCCTGGAATAGTGCCTTTTTCGCCTAAAAGTTTATCGGTTTTTCGATATGTATAACAACTGGAGTGGGCTGACCTGCAAACAGGCGTCGGCAACAATCGCGAATGCGGCGCACATGTGACAATAAGCAAAGGTCATTATAGAGTTACGACGTACGGGAATGAGTTATCAGCTGTCTAATCGTAGACAACACAATGTCGAGCCTTAAACTGTAAGCCTGTATTTACGGAGCGAGCGAAGCGAGCGTAGTCTTTCCTTAGATTAACGGAAATTTCTGAGTATGAGCGGCCGGCCGGCCGCCGGCCGTGGTCACGCTTTTGCGAGGCTTATATCTCAGCAACCACTTGACCGATTTACACGCGGTAATTTTTGTAGGGTAGCTTCATTCCTTCTACCAAGTATTGGCCTATTCCCGATGCATGTGGGTGACCCCTTATGCACGTGCCACGTGCAAAACGAAGAGGTGTCAGTTTTGTAATTGTTGCAATATCTCGGTAACTACTTGGCCGATTGCGCTGAAAGTTGGCATGTAGGTGGGCACCCACTAGGCACTGCATATACATGTGCCAGAGTTGGGGTGCTGCTGCACGTGCGCACGTGCAGGGGTCGTTTCCAGAGCTCGGGAACGGCTGGACCGATTGCGCTCAAATTTGGTACACGGCTAGGGACCGGTTAGTAGGGTGCCGTGCACAAGTCAGTTGGGACCCATTTTGCACGTGCGCACGTGCAGGGTGCCGCTTCCAGATCTCGAGAACGGCTGGGCCGATTGTGCCCACATTTGGCACATCGCTAGAGACCAGTTAGTAGGGTGCCGTGCACAAGTCAGTTGGAGGTACCCCTCGCAGTTTCGCACGTGCAAGGCCCACCCTCTCGCTCGCTCCGTTAGTCGCCCCAAAAGGCGTTATACAGGCGTTGTACTGGTGGTATTGTTTCTTTTATTTGGCTGTCGAACATTATTTATGGTTTGAAATATGATTTTATGTAAAATAATTGATATGAAAAAGCCGTCTCTTAAGTTATGACCCCATTTCACCACACGCAAGTGGCAGAAATGACAATGATCAGCTGACGCATTTTTCTTGGCCGAAGTCAGAGCGCGCGGCCCGACGCACCACCACCGCACCACAAAGTATGAGCAGAAGCCGCGCCCAAAGCCAGGGCCCCGGTAACGTGAGGTAGCCGAGTCGGGGCAGCGTGCGCTGACCCAAGCCGGGGCCGCAGCTTTGGGCGCGGTCTACCGCATCCCCGCGGGCAGCCCCGGGCTATCACATGACAGCGGGAGGACGCGCGGCCCCGGCTTGGGTCAGCGCACGCTGCCCCGACTCGGCTACCTCACGTTACCGGGACCCTGGCTTTGGGCGCGGTCTACCGCACCACCTAACAGGCGTGTTCGAAACCGCAGGAGATGATGATGAACGGGTTTATCGAAACTTGATTGGATGAGCATATCGGTAATAGCGATTTCAGTGTGTGCATTTATTGTTCATAGTGGTGTGAAATGTGGTTGGGGTACGACCGACAACCCGTCGGGGCGAATTTCGCACTGGGGTACTCAAAATTTGAAGAATTTAAGACGTTTCTATGAGTTTTGAAGGTATGGATAAGTTCTAAAAATCCGGTTCTCCTTATCTCGGCCATTAACTCCATACGGTCCAGGAAAGCTGGCACACTACCTTTAACGAAAATGCAAGAAAACAATCAAACATACGACATACACCACCATTAACAAGCAAACAGTCGTCCCTACAGCTACCGAGCGCTGCTAACGCGCTCGGCACGCGGCCACGTGAAAAATTAAGAACACTTCTTTGTAGGTTACCAAATTACTCCAGCATACAGCGCATCACAGGCTTACCTAACTCCCACTTTCAGGAAGCGTCTAACTGATACAGCTCCCGGATAAACACCCACCCACCAGACCCCTTGTCTTCCCATCCCCCTCCTCAATCGACAATACTTGTATAGGTACACAGTTATCATCTATCTCGGTCCAAAAACTCACCGACCAATGCACAGTGGCCCTTTTTCAGGATTAGCACGCATAAATTCAATTTTTTTTCTCTCCTCTTGAGTAAAAAGCAGTCTAATCGTGTGCAAAACATTCCAAACTATCCGATGGTGCCATTTTTACCTCCTAAAAAAGAATTATCTTTGGTAAAACTGACCGCAAAATCGAAGTTTGTCGAGAGGCGCGCGGACACCACCGGCGGACCCTAAAAAGTAGGGTGAGATGAACATCAATTTGTAAGGCTTTCGGTGAGAAAATATTAAAAATTAGTGGCATGGCTGTGAAGCTGAGTTTACGTAGAAGCCCTAGAAACCACAATTTTCATTGTATAAACTTAAATAGACCACTTTTGCCGAATATTGTGGACACAATAACAGGACAATTATTAACTGGAGATGGCGGCCTACATATTAAGCTTTATGTTAAGTAGCACACTCTGGAACATGTCGTATTATACATCGTTCGAATCGCCGATCTCTTCTGACCATGTCCACCAAAGGGCATCGCGCCATTTTGCGCCATTTTGCTTCTACGGTGGATAACGTGAGCCAGTTCAGTCCGCGAGCGGCTGTGGCTCCTGTTCGATACGACTAAGCTCATTGACCTGGGTCGAAGCTGGTGTCACCTGGTGTGCGCCTAAATGTGGCTTGACTTTTGCCATAAGATGTGCTTATTGAAATGTCATGTAGGCATAACGCTGTGCTCAAGAAAAACTGTCCGATTTCGGATTTCTTGTCGCGTTTGATGTCCAAGCCGCACAAGTGCCGTGGTCGGCTTAAGATCTAACGTCAAAAGCGCCTATGTGTTTGTATTGTTCGCGTCGCGCTGACCTTAGTTGCTGCCCGGCCGGGGCCGATAACGGTGGCTGGCAACAGCTGTAGATGCGGTCACGTGACGCCCTGGGGCGTCCTGGCGGTCAGTGCAGCGCAGTCGGCTGGCGGGCTCGCCACACTTGCGTTCGGAGCGGCCTGGGCCGGCCGGCGGGCGAGCCGTGCGAACGTGCGCCAAATCTTGGGCCGAGCGGCCTGTCGCTGTTGGACCGAATCTCCTTGGGCAGTTCGTTTCTTTGCATTGGCAGGGAATACGTCCTTGATCATGCGGTGATGTCTTGCACCACTTTCAGGTAATGTGGGAATTAATGCGTGCTAATTCTGAAAAAGGGCCACTGTGCAATGGCGAAAACCTCACCGGAGACTATCTGACTCGCCCCGCCAGGCAAAAAGGTACACAACCGCCAGAGTCGACCACCGGCAGGACGGCGCCCCGCACCCACGCACCGGGAGCGGACCGCACGCCGGGGCCGGGGCCCGACAGCCAAGGACTTGACATCGCTAGCCTAACCAAGGGGGGGGGGCACACTCTCACCGTGCACAGCGATGGCTTTGACCGCCGTTTCACTAATATCTTCACCATCGCGCCTCGTTCTAAATCTCTGGCAGTTTGAGTTTTATTCACGATCGATGGCAACACAAGTCAAATTCCTAAGACCATTGGTTTTAGGAATTTGACTTGTGTTGCCATCGATCGTGAATAAAACTCAATCATGTCTGATTATTTACAAATCTCTGGCAGTGAAGGACTAAGTTTGCGGCGCGGCTGTGGCGCTCAATGTCGTCTAACTGCTCATCCCGTTTCTGTAATGACTCACGACATGCGCGCACTTCAGATTCCAGCTGATCAATCCTCTGATCCCTTAAGTAGATTTCCGCTTCCAGCCTTTCCATCCTGTTTTCAGAGTTTGGTGTTTGTTTAATTTTTCAAATAAACAAACATAAACAAACTGTTCACGAACAAATGTGTTCGCGAACAAGTGACGTCATCGGTCAAATTTTGGTAAACAAACAACGAACAGTTCGCGAACGTTCATGCGCATAGACCCGGCAACAGGGGGCAGCGGGGGCGCTTGCCCCCCCCCCCCCAACTTGGGAGCCGAGGGGGCGGCGCCCCCTCAACATTGAGGCAGCGAGGAAAAGATCTTTCCTCCCTTTTCCGGACTTTTTTCCTTCTTGTTTCCTTTATACATCTAAACATCAATACACGGCATTTTCCTTGCCATCTGAATGGTTTCTGCTGATACAGTACCGATTTGACAACATCTGCTCTTGTCATCCCGCTTTGATTTGAGCCTGACCTTGGCCATAAGTTTGGCAGGCCAGATTTTATACTGCACCAGCTTGAGTCAACTTTGAGAAATACATAACGTACAACGGTGGTAAAATCGTTGCTATAGGTATAACACAGTTTACCCGCTCCGGGTGTGAGGGAGGGGTGTGGGGAAATGAGCACGTGGCGCCCTCGGAGGGCCGGTATGGGATTAAAGCTCAGCGACACTAAGGGCTTGTGTGGTGCCTTCGGTTATCGGTAGCACCCTCAGAATCAGGGCTGCGGAGTCGATGAATTTTCGGCGACTCCGACTCCGACTCCGGCTTTCAAAAACCAGCTCCGACTCCGACTCCGACTCCGGGCAGAATTGTCGACTCCGACCGACTCCAACTCCGACTCCGACTCCGCAGCCCTGCTAGGTCTGCGGAGTCGACAGATTTTCGGTGACTCCGACTCCGACTCCGGCTCGGGTTTCTAAAATCGAGTCATCGACTCCGACTCCGACTCCGGTCACAACTGTCGACTCCGACCGACTCCGACTCCGACTCCGACTCCGCAGCCCTGCTCAGAATCGCCCTGCCCTCAGAGCCGCCGGTAAGGAGCCTTTAGAGGCACCGGTGTGGGGCCGCCATGCAGGTGCCGTTGTGGGCGCTCAGAGGTGCTAGTGTGATTCTCTCAGAGGCGACGATGAGGGTCCTTACAGGCGTTGCTGTGGGCCCTCATAGACGCTGGTGAGTGGTGTGGAGCCGTCACAGACGGGTGTGGGGCCTTTAGAGCTGTTGACGCGAACTCTCTACAAGCCGGCAGGGGGTCTCAGTGACCGGCAAGGGGTCCTTAGGCCGGCAGAAGAAGTCCTGTGGGGTCCTTAGAGACCGGCATGCAGTGGCGTCACCAGGATTTTTTGGTTGGGGGGGGGCAAATCTTGCAAACCTAACCTAGGGTACCCCCAAATCTAGTTTTCTCATCGGTTTTAGGCCACTTATTTTTCAGAGCTTGGCAACGAAAAAAAAAGAGAAAATATTTGCAAAAAAGTGAGGTATTCCGTCTCAGCTGAGTGAAGAAACTACATTTTTGGCAACCTGGAATAAGGTTTTAATCTGCCAAATGAGTTGCTGAGCCAGTGAAAGAGGTGGATTTTTCACTTACATGCTTTCTTTCAAAGGGCGGAGCTTCCTATACAGTTGGTGGGGCGGCTGCCTCACCAACTTGGTATTTTTCCCCACCAATAAGTGTTTTACCCCACCAACTTTAGATGGTTTCCAAGACTTTGTCGCTTTGCAAATTAATCTTTTTCGTATTGAAGAGCTTTGTGTCAGTTAAATGCAAAATATTTTATCTGTAATGATAAGTATTGATTCAGTGTGGCATTTTATTCAACTTCATAATCGGACATTGTGGGTTTGACGACTTTTTGCCCCACCAACTTCCCTGGAAAAGTTCCACCCATGTTTCTTTCTTTGTGACCCATAACCCCTAATTTGGGGAGGACAAGCTGCCCCAACGGTTCCTGGGCGTCTAATGAAAAGTTGTGGGGCACCGCCCCCACGGCCCCAGAGTTGTGGGGGCAAGCTTCCCCCACTGCCCCCTCCCCCGGTTCCCGCGCCTATGTATCGGAATTTATGAAATTATGTTGGTAGCAGGGCTGCGGAGTCGGAGTCGGAGTCGGAGTTGGAGTCGGTCGGAGTCGACATTTCTGCCCGGAGTCGGAGTCGGAGTCACCAAAATCTTACCGACTCCGACTCCGGAGTCGGAGTTAACGCTAGCGGCTCAACGTCATGCACTGCATCTATATGATTGACGATACTGCGCTCGAAATTAGATTTTGTCGAAAAAAAGACCATTTTGCTGTTGTGGACGAACGTTTTCAGCGAGACAAGCAGAAGACGGTGAATTCCCAAGACCTGCTTTGTAATTCTGCATGCTATTTTTAACGCATATTTGCAACGCAAAGTCTTGGAACGCACAAGGGATCGTGATAAAACGTCTCCATTATGAACTTCAATATCATGGTATGGATTTTAATAAAACCATCCGGAGTCGGAATCGGAGTTGGAGTAGGAGTCGGAGTCGATTTTTGAAGCCGGAGTCGGAGTCGGAGTCGGAGTCACCCTAAAATCCATCGACTCCGCAGCCCTGGTTGGTAGATTTCCGATTTCGATTCCTCCAGCTGGGGGGGGGGGGCTCAAATACATTACGAGCCCGCCCCCCCCCCCCCCGGCCGAAAAGTTGGAGGGGCTCAGGCCAGTATCACAATTCAATATTATCAAGGCAGTTTGCTATGCTAAGAACGAGGAATGCATTTCTGCTGCTTTCAACATCAACAAACATCCTTCTGATTATCAGGTTCAAGTGTGTCAAAAAATAAATATATATAAACACGTAAGGAACGTACCCCGTTTCCGTAGTCAGTGAAATAAGAACTGATAAATGAAAACAAAGATATCCATAATAAATTCTATTGAAGTGGCATTGGGATCAAACTCAAAGATCAAAAAAATAAAAAATGAAAAAATAAAAATATTTCTGTTTAGCGACGGCAGTCGACATATCATCTATAATTTGAGCACACCTTTTCACTCAATATACCCTGGAGCACACAACTATAGTTTGAGCTTTCTCACGCCGGCAGGCGGCACCTAAAGGCGAGTACAAATGTATGGTGAAAATGAAGCCTATCGATGTTAGCAGAATATGGCGACAAATGCACCGGCCCGTGGGCAGGCAGCCCGGCTTAGGGCGGGTTAGCCAGACAGCCGATAGATGGAAACTGGCCTAAAGGTGACCGGCAGGCGGCGCGGCGCGGCTTTGTACCGATGCTAGGCTGAGCTCATTCGGAGTAGAGCGCTGCGCCGCATGTTCATTGCGAGTGTTTCTCTGAGGTACCCCCATTTTTCGATCCAAAATCTCCTCGGATCTGCATCGATCTCAGAGGGTGCCCATTTGGAGGTTGGGGGGCATGTTGCCCCGCTTGCCCCCCCCCTCCCCGTGGTGACGCCACTGCCGGCATGGTACTGTCAGACGCCGGTGGGGCCCTCAGAGTCACCGGTGTGGGGCCCTCAAAAGTCACCAGTGGGTGCCTTTAGATGCGCAGGTGTTGGTTGGGTCTTCAGAGCCGCCGATATAGGGCTTTAATAGGCACTGGTGTAGGCACTCAGAGTTGGGGGTGTGAAACCTCAGAGACACCGGTGTGGACCCTCATAGGCGCCGACGAGGGCCCCACAGTTGCCGTTATGGGGCCTTCAGAAAATAAGTGTGGGACCATCACAGGCGGGAAATGCCCCTAGAACTGGCCCCTCATAGGGCTGGTAAGACCTCTCAGAGGCCAGTAACGGGCCTTTGGAGACCACCGAGGTGCCCTTAAAAGCCGCAAGTGGCCCTCAGAAGCCGGCGTTGGGCCCTTATGGGATCTTAGTGTGGCTATTTAGAGCCCATGAGGTGCTCTAACGAGCCCCATGGGGCCCTTCTGAATAGAATATGGCACATCGTAACCTCAGCGGTCAAATGGCGCCGCAGGGCCCTCGGACCCGAGGGTCCCTTTTATCCCGATGGGGGGGGGGGGGTGGTACGGTCCCCTTAAGCCCTTGTTACACTGCCGAATTTTGGTACACGAATGTGCACGAATATGCCAAGTATCCTATGTCGCCGCCGATCGGAATCTCTTCTTCCACGGTCTTGGCATTTCGCAGACCAGCGGTGTCCCCGCGCGACTTTTCCGGTTCGTCACGACCGCCACGAATATTTCATGAAAAAATGAAAATTTCGTGGCCGTTCGCCGAAT